>NW_026899245.1:0-78785 GCF_033153095.1 Gastrolobium bilobum
CAACAAATCTCCTATGGGAATTCTATACAACAAATCACCTATGGAATATAGGAAATTTGTTTGGACACGTATTCCTGGTCTTCCAATTGGATTCTATACAACAAATCACCTATGGAATATAGGAAATTTGTTTGGATGTACTCTAAAAATGGATAAGAACTCAATCTGCAAAGGTGACTTGGGAGAGGGGGAGTTTACTGATAGGATTTATGTCAAAGTTCAAGATTGGTAACCGAGTTTTCCCAGTAGGCTACAGGGGTTACATCTCATTTGTTTTGTGTGTGGCAAATTTGGACATAGACGTGATGCCCTTCTTTAATCAAGTCTGCAATTTCTAACAGTGGGTTAGAACGTTCCCAATGAAGACCCAGCAGCTACACTTGATGTGGGGAAGAAGAAAGTGTTGGGTTAAATTTTAATGAGATAAAAATAGAAAATAGAAAATAGAAATGTGAAGAGTTTTCTGGTGAAGAGTCATGTCCTTAATGAGTCAGTTATGTCAGTTATAAAGTAATGAGGGTGTTACGTGTGGAGTTATGTTTGTCAGTTTTATAGCTTATAAATAGCCTTTGATAGTTTGTATGAAATGTAGATCAAGAGAAAAAGAAAAAGAGAAAAGAAAAGTTTTTTTGTAGATATACAAGTTTGGTTGTCTCTTGCATTTGTGTGGATATTCAATTCTAACAAATTGGTATCAAAGCTTGGGCTATGGAGGAAAAGAACGAGATAGAGGTGTCACTCTTCCATGGAGATAAGGATGAAGCATTGGATTGGCTTCTCTATTTGAAGGAACATTTTCGGAAAGAAAAAACTTGGACGGAGGACAAATGGCAGGTGGCCATGAGAAGACTCAGAGAAAGCGCAATCAAATGGTTCCGCACATGGAACTGCCGCGACTTTAATAATATGTGGAAGGATTTTCTAATGGCCTTCATAACAAAATACTTGCCTGGACGTTTTGATCTGATTAATGAAGAAGATGAAATCTTCAATGATGATGATGAAGATGAGGAGAATCTTGCGGATGAAGAAGATACCGAGATGGCGGAGTCCGAGGTTGCTAACGGCAACGCATCCGCGGAGGAGATTGACGTGTCAGAACGCGTAAGAGACGACTCGGAGAAGAAGACGATGGAGTTGACTGCGGTCGAAGGAGCCGAGATAGAAGATGAGGAGAACGAAGGAGCCGAGATAGAAGATGAGGAGAACGAAGGAGCCAAGATCGAAGCGGAGAAGGACGGGAACGACGAGTCCATTGTCAAGGTAGAAGACTTCGTGGAACCTGAGTGTCTGGAGACAGAGTCGAAAATCGGGAAGGAGATTGAGAAGCCAAGGTGCTTGATGGAGACCGGCATGGAGAAGACCGCGAATCCGAGTTCTGTGTTGATAACCGGGATGGGGGAGATCCCGGCTAAATCACCGAGTTCATGTTTTGGAGAAGAGCTCGACCCCGGCGTGATTCGGTTGATGTCGGAGACCGACATAGGCGCGGTTCGGGTTGGAAATCAGAAGTCGGAGACTGCATTGAATTCATGGTGGAAGTGGAAGATGTCGACTCCACCGAAAAGAGACCATTTCCCTAGAGGACGGTTGTCTGAGATTCTATGGATGAGGCGCGTGGAAGCTGGACTCGATGAAGAAGAACCCGTCGATGTAGAAACTGAGAGCGAAAAAATGGAAGGTGTGATTGTGGATAGGGAACCCGGCGATGAGGAGCCAAGAGTTACTTTTATGGAGGAATCATTTTGGCTCAAGCGTAAACCAAAAGAAGATCGTAGGGCAGAATCAGAAAATGATGCGTTAGTTATTTGCTTGATGATGGGAATCAATGGTCCTCAATGAGTGATGGGGTTATTGTGGTTGAAGAGGCCCAACGTGCTATTAATGTAGCACATGTTGAATCTGAAAGTATTAAAATTGGCATAGGTGTTGTAAAACTAATGGGACATTATAGTGATACAGATACTGATCAGTATGATGACTTGTGTGATGATCATACGTGTAAGAATGGATGTGGAAGTATATCGGAGGATGAGGTCGACGGAGAAAAATTCAAGACTGTCTATCTTCCACCAATGAAGGAACCGCCGGACAAAAAAAAATTTTGAAGAAAGGAGTGCAACATGGAAGCATCGCGGAAAAAAATCAACCGGTGGAAAATTCAAAAAAGAAGAATTAAAATTTAAGGGGGAGTTTTGTTGGGTTAGATTTTAATGAGATAAAAATAGAAAATAGAAAATAGAAATGTGAAGAGTTTTCTGGTGAAGAGTCATGTCCTTAGGTTTGTGTTAGTGGACATTAATGAGTTTGAAGTTATGTCAGTTAGAATATTAATGAGTCAGTTATAAAGTAATGAGGGTGTTATGTGTGGAGTTATGTTTGTCAGTTTTATAGCTTATAAATAGCTTTTAATAGTTTGTATGAAATGTAGATCAAGAGAAAAAGAATAAGAGCAAGAAAGCAAGAATAGAAAAGAAATTTTTTTTTTGTAGATATATAAGTCTGGTTGTGGCTTGCATCTGTGTGGATATTCAATTCTAACATAAAGTCACAACCGATGGAGAAGCTTTCGGCACATGAATGGTCGTCCAACGGAGCAGCCGTGGTGGCAGACCTAGAGGAACTCCAGCTGTTACAGCCTCTGCCATCAATGCTACGGTTACAGCAACCAAAATGGATAATTCAAATTCCATTCGTTCGTATGTAACTGATGGCAAGCAACAAATGAGTTCTGACGGCAAGCAAATAATGGGTAGTAAAAAAGTGGGCCATGCAAAGAAAGTAACTCCTCCTGTTGGAGTAACGTCCGTTTCGCGTTTTGCTGTTATTGCCAATCATGGCATTGATGGTGAGGTGGGGTCCATATCAATTGATAATAATGCAAAAAATGGCAGAAGTCTTGTAACGGACCAGGTGAAACAAAACGCATGCTCAATGAATGGTAAGGAGACAGTTTCTGATGTTAATACACCTGCGCCCATGATCACGGTTAATCAAAACAAAACGCCTATAATTCAACACGTGGGTTCAGAGAAACCAGCTGTCAAATTTCAAAATGACGCGGGGATGAGTAAGTTACAGTCAACTACATCGGTTCCATCTAGCAAAGTAACGATGCCTAAACACAATTTAGTCTTGCAGCAAAAAAGGAAGGACGAATCAATGGGTCCAAGGATTTAATTAATCAAAGGAAGAGGCTAACTGGTCTCTCTTTGGCGCCCAAAATCTTCAAGCTATCCTCTAAGGTGACTCCGGCTAAAAGATCTTTGAAGACTAATTCATTATCAAGGATGGAGGTAGAGGGAATGATTACAACTAATACTGCTGGAACTAGTATAGCGAAGGATCATGGAAAGTCTACCAGACCTCCAGATAAAGATAATGGAGATCACTCTGATTCAATGATGATGAACCAATCTTCAAAAAATTCCTCGGAACATTGGTGATGAACCAGAAAAAAATTTAATTCCAACTTGTGCGGTCAGCAGCAATACTTTGCTCTTAGAAGAACCAGCTTCGGCAGGGGTTCCAGAAATCAATAGCAGTCATTAGTGATGGATTTGTTCCAATCTGCGTCACTATTTTTATTTAATAATTTTGTGTTTATGAATATTGTATTTTGGAATTGTAGAGGGGCCGGAGAAAATGATTTTCCCCCCTAGTTAGAGATTTAATGTCCCATTTTAAGATTAGTGTTTTAGCTCTCCTTGAGACGTTCTCAAACTTTTTCATTTCTGACCCTATTGGTTTTCCAGGAGGGATTTGGGTGTCATGGAATTCTTTGGATGTTCATGTGCATGTTCTTCACACCAATCACCAGTATGTTCATTCTAATCTTATCTGGAGGGGTGGAAATAAAGAAGAGTTGGTGACTTTACCCAAATCGCAATGTCATTTTCTTGTTTCTGAATGGGCTTGCTAAATTCTTTTAGGTTGATTTTCTACTCTGAGTAAAGATACGCCTGGTTTTTATTTGCACATATAGGACAAATACTGCAATACCGCGTTTTTTTGTTCCTACTTCTTTCTTTTTCTGAATTTTGTATTTCATATTTTCTTCCAAATATATGACAGATAATAAAAGTAGTAATCATAGACATATTACCAATTGGTTTTTTTTTAAACAGAGCCTAGGTGCTTCATTTGATTGGTTTAACCAAACCAACCATAAATTATTTTAAATTTATATAATAAACATAATATATATAATAATAATCTGGATACCCCCCCCAAAAAAAAAAATAAAAAAATCGATCTAATTACACTTCACGCTCCAAATTTTTGAGGATTCAATCAATCCTGTTACTGTAGTCCTCCTCGTCGGCAGGAGCACATTCTTCTTTGGGAATCTTTGGATTTGATTCAACCAAATCAGGAGAAGTATCATGGGAGACTTTAATTCATACACGTACTAACATCAATGCGGCATGGACAAACCTCATGCTCACCGATTAAGGCAACAAACCCCGGAAAAGAGTCTCAACTCAAATATCACTATAAAGACAGAAAACATAAACAACATCCCATATCCAGTCATGTCAGCATACAGCATATATAATCAGCTAAGCTCCGGCCTCATGCCGCTAGAGGTCTCAACCCCTGCATTACCTGAACCTGAAATGTGTGCCCCAAACGTGGGGTGAGATCTCTAAAAAGAAATCTCAGTAAGACAAGGGGTCCTCAAGGACTCTTCCGCCCCAAGTTCCTTTACAAGTATAATATAAGTTCAAAAGCAGTAAACTCAATGCATGTTCTTGTTAAGGAATTTATATCATGACAGTATAATCTCTTACTCAACGAGCTAAATACTATAACTCATTAATCATGTGATGTATATAAATGCGGTTCGACTGGCCAGGGAACATGATAAGGATTATGCACATCTGCGACCCTTCTAAACATAAGAGTCGTAGTCTTATGCCTTACACACCAGAGTCGCTGTCTGATCGTGTAAGTGACAACATCACTTTCATACACTACATGTCTTACACACCAGAGTCGCTGTCTGATTGTTGACACAATTAATTTAATACATCTCAGGCATATATCAATGCATATTTCATCTTTCATAAAAGCATACCATGCATATAAACCACCCTATCATGGAGGTCGGTGGAACAAACAACAACCTAATCTGAGGACACAAAAGCTTACCTTGTAAGCTAGCTATCCAAACCCAGAGTCCACACAAGCTCAAAGCCCAAAACACAGCAGATTCACAATCTGTTATGTTTCAATAATATATAAATACTCATACTCTACAAGCATACAATATAAAGACAACGCCTTTACTTTACGTTTTACGTCTTAAGGCTTCACACAAAGCCATAAGCCTTTAATCACTTGATTCTGGCTTAGTTCAATTATTACAGAAGCTCAACTTCATCAATTTAGGGTGCATAAACCCCCAATAGCCTACTGCATGAACAATTCAGCTACTGTTCTCTGAAATCCCAGAATATTTGAATATTTGTCGGGGACATATCCGGATATCCATATCCGGATATCATATCCGGATATCCATATCCGGATATCAAAGGACCCCATATCCGGATATCAATATCCGGATACATCCAAGGTACCATTTTTAACACTTTAAAACATCAAAGCATCCATTTTTATTCTGTTTTAGGTTCATACAACAGTTGGTTACTTGTTTAACTCATTAAACATACCAAGACATCAACTTTAACCCATTAAACTCATGATCAAAGTTTGTGACACTTACCCAAGCTCAAAACAGAGCAACAAGGTGCTCTTGGAGCTCACACTTCCACTCTTACAATCTGACTTGCAAAGGAAACGAAAATGCCAACCAAAGCTTGGCCCTTTCTACACAAAGGAAGCTTCTTGAAGCTTCACAAGCCAAGAACAAACTCCAACCAAGGAAACTCAGAACACAGCCCAAAGAACCCCTTTAAAACAGAAACTCCACTCCACAACAAGGTCACAACTCACTCCCCATGATGATTCTCACTTACACCAACTGTTTAGAAGAAGAAATCAAGAAGAAAGGTGACAACTTGGCTCACAAGAGGTGGAGGAGAGGTGGTGGCAAGGTGGCTGGTTGTAACTCAGAATTTCTCGCGTAGCAAGTCATAAAAATGACCTAGGATCATGTGCCATGGCCTTATATAGGCCACTTATGAATTAAACACACATTATTAACTTTAATTGCTACGCTTAGCATTTTACTCCCAAACTCAGGATTCTTAACCTACTCAATTTTACAAGAATTATCATATTTTTCTTATATTTTTCGCAGCACCTTTCCGGTACATGCTTTTTATAGCCAGTATCAGTTTCTGGCACCAGTTCTCATTATTTTAACTTGAAACTCGTTTTACAAGTCATATATGTTATTCTAGGAATTATCATGCACTTATTATAATTTTTCAGGATACTTTTTCGGTACGTATTTATACCGACTAGCAGAACCGGTATCTACACTTTTCGTCAGAAAAGCAACTTTCAGCATTATTAATCACTTTCTATATTTATATAAGCCTTCTCATAATTATTAAGGTCAATTATTTAATTATTTCCTAATTTCACGCATTTAATAAATTATTTTCCTTAATTAACGGTGCAGGTTCTTACATTCACCCCACCTTTTTAGGATTTTGCCCTCAAAATCAGAAAACATACCTGTCTTGAAGCTCGGGATACGGCCGGAGAAGCTCGTCCTCTTGCTCCCAAAATTACCCTTTGGGGATTTTTCCCGTTCATCGTACTTGGACCATCGAAATGGTCCTGCTCCTCAGCTTCTTCTCGCCACGATTGAGAAACTTGAGTGGTACGACGGAAGATCTATAGGTTCTCCCGAACCTCCACAACATCTGGTTGCACCACGTGCGAAGGATCCGCTACAAACTTGCGAAGTTGAGACACGTGAAACGCGTCGTGGGTGTTGGCCAAGTTCGGAGGCAAGGCAAACCGGTAGGCAGCAGGTCCTACTCTACCACGTAACTGGTATGGCCCAATGAATCGTGGGCTCAGCTTCCTCACTCCGAGTGCCAGAACAACACCGGTGACAGTGAAAGTCTCACAACACGTGCTCACCCTTACTGAACTACAGTGCACGATGCTTATGATCAACGTAGTTCTCCTGGCGATACTGCGCCTGCTTCTGCTTTCCTCCGATCATCTGAATCGGCTGGTGGTAAATTGTACAAGTTCCATGCCAAACAACTCTTTATCTCCAACCTCAGACCAACAGGTAAGAGTTCTACACCTGTTACCAAACAGCGCCTCGTAGGGTTCCATGCCCAGGCTAGCAAGGAAACACACAGTTGCACAAAACTCAACCGATGACAGGTACCTATCCCATGCTGAGCCCTGCACCAAAGTGCAAGCTCTCAACATGTCCTCCAAGACCTGGATGGTCCGCTCAGTCTGTCCAACAGTATGAGGGTGATAGGTTGTACTCAGTAGCAACTGAGTTCCAAAAGCTTTCTGCAGCGCCTCCCCGAACCGAGATGTGAATTTCGGGTCCCTATCACTGATGATACTCTCGGGCATCCCGTGAAGCCTCATGATCTTGCTAACGACAGTTTAACCAACTGCTTTGATGAGAAGCTCACCTTTACCAGAAGAAAATGGACAGACTTGGCAATCTTCCCACTTCCACTGCAGTACCTCAAGAGGTTGAAGCTTACCAAACGGCTTCTGGTGTTCATTCTTCACCTTCAGGCATCACGACAAAAGACACGCAAAACAATGTCCTTCCTCATTCCAGGACACACCGTCCTGGTTTTTCTCCAAAAGCTCATTCTCGACTCTCATAGTCTCAATTTTTGAGAAGTGCATCCTCAAACAAGGAGGTCACCTTCAAATCTCGAAACTCCTTATTGACATCCAAATGCCAATCGATTTTCTGGGATCACCAGTCACCTTCTCAATAAAAGTGACCTGACCCCACCACTCAAAACTACACAACACATGAGAGAGTTTGGTCCTATTCCATGACTCTAACCTCAACAAGACTTACAATTTATAATCAATATCTTCAAAATAAATTCGTATTCATTTCACAGTACTAAATCATCATCATGTTCATTTCAACCAGTACATGCTAGTTACATACTCATTTACATAGTAACGTACCTCAGTTCACGTACACCTGCAAAATCTTCAATTTCAATAACATAATAACCAAAAACTCTAAGTAACGGTATACCTCAATCTCCATGGTATCTGCAAAATCGAGAGTCAGTCAAAGGTGAAATAACATTGATATATTACCACAGTTCATCGTACTTATATCATGCTTAACACTATCCATGGTGTTAACATGCCGACTACTCATGACACCTATCACTAATCACATAAAATCCTAGAGTCATGGAGACCACTCACTCACAACTACTTGTACATGCACTGCCTCGCATACACAAGATTACACGCGACCTTGCCACAAATTCCAAGTGTTACACACTTAGTTTCCCTGAAGAGAATTTCACATCCTGAAACAAAGCACCATCGCGCTTAAGTAATGGCGTAAGGCATCTTGCCTCAAAAACAACATGACTGGTGCTTCCCATGGAGACACGCTCGGTCGGATGAAGTCTTTTGCCGAAAGACCCTCAGAACGCTATTTCAACACAGCCAACTCTGGTGGCATCATCCGGAATGGAGCTAATAACAAGGCCCCACACCAGGAAATCAATTCAATGGAGAACGCTATCTCCCATTATGGCGGACACTCAAGAATCTCCTCAGGAAGCACCTCGAGGAATTCCTTCACCACAAGAATGCTAGTGAGATCCTCCTGTGTCCCACTAACCAAACCTCCCAACATGACATAACCAATGTCCCTGCTCACAAGGCTCTCCTAGCCCGTAGCAATAAAAGGCGATGAACTGGTTGTGGAACCACACGGAGACATTGTAAGAACCCGCACCGTTAATTAAGGAATTTAATTAATAAATTATGAGAAGATAGGAAATGATTCCATAATTGACCCTAATAATTATTATGAGGCTTTAATAATTATAGTAAGTGATTAAGAATGCTGAAAGTCGCTTTTCGGAAGAAAAGTGCAGATACCGGTTCTGCTAGTCGGTATAAATGCGTACCGAAAAAGTATCCCGGAATATTGTAATAAGTGCATGATAATTACTAGAATAGTATGTAGGACTTGTAAAACGAGTTTCAAGTCCAAATAATGAGAGCTGGTGCTAGAAATTGGTACTGGCTTTGAAAAATGCGTACCGGAAAGGTGCTCTGAAAATTATAAGAAAAATATGATAATTCTTGTAAAATTGGGTAGGTTAAGAATCCAAAGTTTGGGATTAAAATGCTAAGCGTAGCAATTAAAGTTAATACTGTGTGTTAATTGGGTAAGTGACTATAAATACCCTTATTAAGGGCACATTGCCCTAGAAAACTGACTCATGCGTGAGTGTTAGTAGGCTGGTTAGCTGCTGGTTGCTTACCTCTGGTTTCTCCTCCATTTGTGAGCTAAGTTGCCACCTTTGCTCCATTTCTTCTCCTCTTTGAGTGAGTAAACACTTAGGTGAGTGCCTTGAGAGGTTGAGGTCCCATCTTCTGAGTTGTGGGAACTGTCTTGAGTCAAGGTTTGGGGCTGAGTTCTTGCTTTGGTGTAGTTGGGGCTTTGTGTTGGTTGTAGGAGCTTCAAGGAGTGAACTTTTATGTGAAAGGATCATTCTTGATCACCATTTTCGTGTGCCTTGAAGGTCAGACCTGTAAAGGCAGATTTGAGAGCTCCAAGAGCCTTTCTTCCTCTGTTTTGAGCTTTGGTGAGTTGTACCAACCTTGATCATGTGTTTGATGAGTAAAAAAAGTGTCTTGGTATGTCTAAAAGAATTAAACAAGTAACCAACAGTGGTATGACCCTTAAACAGTATAAAGATTCATGCTTTAACGTTTGAAAATGTTAAAAATGGAACCTTGGAAGGATATCTTCACGAAATGCAGTTTCTGCATTCTGTCGTGAAATATCTGGATATCTGCCCGAGAAATATCCGGATATGCGATATCCGGATATGGGATTTGGATATCCGGATATTGGATATCCGGATATGGGAATTTGGATATCTGGATATTGTATATCCGGATATGTAGAGTGAGATATTCGGATATTGCATATCCGGATATGTCCCGTGGAATATCCGGATATTCTGGAATTTCATAGAATAGTAGTTGTGCTGTGTGTACAGTAGGCTATTGGGGGTTTGTGGATCCTAGATTGATGAAGTTGAACTTCTGTAATTAATGAACTAAGTCAGAATCAAGTGATTAAGGGCTTATGGCTTGGTATAGAGCCTTAAGACGTAAAACGTAAAGGAAATACGTTGTCTTTAAGTTATATGCTTGTGGTGCATTATTATTGATATAATATTGGTCCATGACAGATTGTGAATCTGCTGTGTTTGGACGTTGAGCTGTGGACTCTTGGCTTTGGGTGTTAGCTTGCAAGGTAAGCTTTTGTGTCCTCAGTTTAGCCATGTTGTGGTTCCACCATGTCCCATGGGGGTATGGTTATATGAATGCTGTGTTACATGCTTTGAATATTTGAAATGTTGTTGAGCTTTATGTGTAATGGCTTTTAATATGCATGTGTTTTTCCCATGGGGGTATGGTTATATGAATGCTGTGTAGCATTTTGCACTTCTCTGGCCAGTAGAATAGAATTGACACACATGACATGATTATTTGTTGCATTGCACTATTTTAGAACTGATGATGATAAACTGGTTTTAAACTTATATTGCACATGTAAGTGAGCTTGGGGTGGAAGATCTTTGAGGATCCCTTGTCTTACTGAGATTTCTTGTTTAGAGATCTCACCCCACGTTTGGGGAATGCTTATTTCAGGTTCAGGTAGTATGGTGACTGATGCCTCTGGCGGCAGGAGGCCAGAGCTTAGCTGATATTGATATTATGTTGTATTGCTGCCATGACTGGATTTGGATGTTGTTTATGTTTTCCGCTATTTATGATTATGTTGTTGTTGAGACTGATGTTGGGCGTGTTGCCTTATTTGAGTGAGCATGGGGATTGTCCATGACACTTTATGTTAGTACTTTTATATTGGAGTTGTATAAACTATTAGATGGTCCGGTCTACGTTGTTGTAGTTGCGTGACTAGAGCCACACTTTTATTATCTATATTATGAGGTCTTTCAGTTAGCTGTTTTATTGCAATTACATACAAGCGATGTTTTATTAATTGATTAATAAGCAAGTTGGTAATGATAATGACATCATAATTGGAAAGATAAAGATATTCCTCATTTTTAATTAAGCGCTGCTTAATACGATAGTATGATAACATTACCGGATATATACGGCGTGTTACATTTATGGTATCAGAGCAATGGTTCGAGGGAAAAACCTGTATGTATTGCAATAGTTAGGATGTTTGGTTGTGTCTGTCTTGTGTGTTTACTCTGTCGAATTTTATTTTGATAATGCATATGTAATCGCATTGCGTGGGCCTGATCAACTCATAATTTGTGTAACTTGTGCAAAGTCATGGTAAGGTCCGGGAGAACACGAGAGACTTCTGAGGATCAACCCGATTCTATCCTGACTGCATTGGCTGAGATGCAGGCGGCTAGGTTAGCCGATCAGGAGGCCACTAGATTGGCCAACACGGCAATGATTGTTGCTGTTCGCGAGGCGAACCAGATAGCCGCAGAAGAGGTTCGTGAAGCGAACCGGAGGACCACTGAGGATGTCCTCAAGGCGAACAGGATGGCGAACATGACGATGATGAGAGTCATGTTGGAGGAGATGAGGGTTGGTCCTGCTGTAGGCCAGGCACCACCGCCGCCGCCTTCACCTAGTGTTCAGGATGAGAGCCTGAGTCACATTGGCAGTGCTGCTCATGTCGCTGAGACAAGGGAGAATCTTATAGAGCCTGCTGAGGATCGTGATGTGATAGATCGCCGGCTGAATGCTTTCAGGAAGCATAAGCCACCTGTGTTTGAAGGGTATTTGGATCCTATTGCTGCGGCGAGATGGCTGGAGTCACTGGACAAGATATTTCGGGTCATGCAGTGCACAGATCCACAGAAGCTGATGTTCTCGACTTACATGCTGGAGGGTGATGCCCATGTGTGGTGGACGAACACCTCTCGTGCTTTTGAGATGCAGGGTCGTGTCATGACGTGGCCATTCTTTGAGGAGTGCTTTTTGGGCAGATACTTTCCCTACGATGCGCAGGAGAGGAAGCAGGGGGAGTTTGATAGATTAGTTCAGGGCTCGATGTCTGTTGACGAGTACCTGACCAAGTTTAATGAGCTAGTGAAGTTTGCGCACTTCCGGATGGTTCCTCCTACTCTGATGTTTTTGGCTGCTAAGTTCCGTAGAGGACTCAGTGAGGTGATTGCTGAGTATATTGCTGGAGCTGCTTCGAGGGACTTTGGTACATTGGTCCAGCAGTGTAAGGACATTGAGGATGTCTGCATAGCGAGTAAGGCCAAGAGGGCCAAGGTCGACGAGACCAAGGGGACTGTTGGTTCCACTCCTGTTTCTACTTGGAAGGACAGGAAGTTTGCTGGGAAGGGCAAGGGTAAACAGTTGGCGACTAGGCAGGCGCCTGGTCAGTTCAAGAGGACTGCTTCACAGTAGGGGAGTTTTGCTAGGCCTCCTTCCACTCCAAGATGTGCGGGGTGCGGAAAGGAGCATGCTGGCCGTTGTGCTTCGGGTCAGTTGATCTGTTTCCAGTGTGGCAAGGAGGGCCACATCTCTAGAGACTGTCTGTCGTCGACGGCGAAAGCTGCAGCTGTTCAGGCAGTTCCTTTGCAGATGGTTCCGATGGCTTCTACTTTGGCACCTGCAGTGCCACCTTCTGTTGGGCGTGTGTACCCCTGGGATAGGCAGCAGTCGGACCGCGCTTCGAACCTTGTTAGAGGTACTGTGTCTATTGGTGGTATTGTTGTTGATGCATTGTTTGACTCCAGGACTACGCATTCGTTTGTTGCTACCCCGATTGCTTTGGGGCTTGAGTTGCCCATGTCTGTGCTTTCTCCACCGTTGCGGGTGACTACCGCCACCGGAGAAATATGTGTTTCTACCACTGTACATCGCGATGTAACGTTTCAGTGGGATGGCCGTGAGTTCTCGGTGGAGCTGATAGGATTGCCGATGGCTAACTTGGAGATTATTCTGGGCATGGATTGGTTGTCTAGAAACTGTGCACCGATTGATTGTTGTGCAAAGCGCGTGGTGATGTCTCCGTGTGATTCCACAGCTAGTTCCTCGCTATACATTTCATTGTTGCAGGCCAGGAGAGATTTTCGAGCAGGGGCATTTGGATATGTCATGTTGGGTGGTTTGGTGAGTGGGACACAGGAGGATATCACTGGCATTCCTTTGGTGGGGGAGTTCCTGGAGGTGTTTCCTGAGGAGATCCCTGAGTTTCCACCACAGCGGGAGATAGAGTTCTCCATTGACTTGTTGCCTGGTGTGGGGCCGATTTCTTTAGCTCCAAATCGGATGTCGCCACCGGAGTTGGCTGAGCTGAAGAAACATATTGAGGATCTTTCAGGGAAAGATTTCATCCGGCCGAGTTCGTCTCCTTGGGGAACACCGGTCATCTTTGTGAAGAAGAAGGATGGGACCATGCGATTATGAACCGACTACAGGAAGTTGAACAAGGTGACGATCAAGAACAAGTATCCCCTTCCTCGGATTGATGATTTGTTGGATCAACTTAGGGGTGCTTGTGTGTATTCCAAGATTGATCTCCGGTCCGGATACCATCAGATTCGGGTGAAGCCGGAGGATGTCCCTAAGACTGCGTTTCGTTCGAGATACGGTCACTTTGAGTATTTGGTGATCCCGTTCGGACTCACCAATGCGCCGGTAGTGTTCATGGATTACATGAACATGATTTTCCAGCCGTATCTGGATCAGTTTGTGATCGTCTTCATTGATGACATTCTGATTTACTCCAAGACTGAGGAGGAGCATGCGGAGCATCTGAGGATTGTTCTGCAAGTGCTGAAGGAGAAAAAGCTTTATGCTAAGCCTTCTAAGTGTGAGTTTTGGCTCAAATCAGTCAAGTTTCTGGGGCATGTAATTTCAGCAGATGGAGTTGCAGTGGATCCCAATAAGATTGAGGCCGTATTGGATCGGGAGAGACCCAAGACAGTTACAGAGGTGAGGAGCTTCTTAGGTTTGGCAGGTTACTATCGGAGGTTCATCAAGGGTTTCTCCACGATGGTTCTCCCTTTGACTCGCCTTACCTGAAAGGAGACTCCATTTGTGTGGACTCACGAGTGTGAGGCGTGCTTTCAGGAGTTGAAGGAGAGATTGACTACTTCACCTATGTTGGTCCTTCTTGATCCTGAGGAGCCATTTGAGCTTTACTGTGATGCTTCTGGAAAGGGGCTGGGCTGTGTGTTGATGCAGTCTGGTAGAGCTGTTGCTTTTGCTTCAGGGCAGTTGAAGCCTCATGAGGAGAACTACCCGACTCATGATTTGGAGTTGGCTGCGATTGTGTTTGCTTTCAAAATTTGGAGGCATTACCTGTTTGGCATGCAGTTTGTGGTGTTCAGTGATCACAAGAGCTTGAAGTATCTGTTTAATCAGAAAGAGCTGAACATGAGGCAGAGGAGATGGATGGAGTTTCTGAAGGACTACGACTTTGAGTTGAAGTACCATCCTGGCAAGGCCAATGTGGTAGCTGATGCTTTAAGTCGGAAATCCGTGAGTCTATCCAGTTTGACGATGGGTGACTTCGACCTCATAGAGAAGTTTCGAGATCTGAAGGTGACCACCTTGTTTGGGGGTTCACTTCTCGAGATGGAGACTGTGAGAGTCAGGAATGAGCTTATGGAGAAGATCCAAGAGGCGCAAGTGCAGAGAGAGTGTCTCGACTACGTGAAGAACCAAGACGGTGTGTCCTGGAATGAGGATGGACTTCTATTGTTTCAGAAATGTATTGTGATTCCTCGAGGTCCCTTGACCGAAGAGGTTATGGCGGAGGCCCATAAGGGACAATTTACTGTTCATCCTGGTGCTACGAAGATGTATCAAGACCTGAAGAGAAATTTCTTGTGGCCAGGAATGAAGAAGGACATAGCTGTGTATGTGTCCAAGTGTTTGATCTGCCAGAAGGTGAAGATTGAACACCAGAAGCCGTCTGGGAAGCTTCAACCTCTTGAGATTCCGGAATGGAAATGGGAGAGCATTTCCATGGACTTCGGTGTGGGTTTGCTGAAGACTCAGGTTGGCTGTGACTCGATATGGGTCATTGTGGACAGATTGACAAAGTCTACCCATTTTATTCCAGTGAAGGTTAGCTTCACTACAAAGCAGTTGGCCAAGCTTTATGTTCGCGAGATCGTGAGGCTTCACGGGGTGCCCGAGAGTATCATTAGTGATAGGGACCCGAAGTTCACATCTCGATTATGGGAGGCGCTGTAGGGAGCTTTTGGTACGCAGTTGAGACTGAGTACAGCCTATCACCCTCAGACTGATGGACAGACTGAGCGGACTATCCAGACCTTGGAGGACATGTTGCGGGCTTGCACGTTGGAGCAGGGCTCGGCATGGGATAGGTACCTTCCATTGGTGGAGTTTTTGCATAACAACAGTTTCCATGCTAGCCTGGGCATGACACCCTACGAGGCGCTCTACGATAGGAGGTGTCGTACACCTACCTTCTGGTCTGAGGTTGGGGATCGTGAGTTGTTTGGCTTGGACTTTGTCCAAGATACCACCCTGCAGATCCAGATGATCAGGGAAAAGCTGAAGCAGGCACATAATCGCCAGAAGAGCTACTACGATGTCAAGCATCGTCCACTGGAGTTCAGTGAGGGTGAGCACGTGTTTGTGAGACTTTCACCTGTCATCGGTGTTGGACGGGCACTCGGAGTGAGGAAGCTGAGCCCGCGGTTTATTGGGCCATACCAGATTCTTGGTAGATAGGACCTGTTGCCTACCGGCTTGCCTTGCCTCCAAACTTGGCTAACATCCACGACGTGTTTCACATGTCTCAGCTTCGGAAGTACATAGCAGATCTGTCGCACGTGGTGCAACCTGATGATGTGGAGGTTCGAGAGAACCTAAAGACTCCCGTCGGACCACTAAAGATTCTCGATCGTGGCAAGAAGCAGCTGAGGAGCAAGATCATTCCGATGGTCAAAGTGCAGTGGACTGGAAGAACTCTTGAGGAGTGTACTTGGGAGCGTGAGGACGAGTTTCTCCGGCAGTACCCCGAGTTTCGACCAGGTATGCTTCTGATTTTGAGGTCAAAATCCTAAAAAGGTAGGGTGAATGTAAGAACCTGCACCGTTAATTAAGGAATTTAGTTAATAAATTATGAGAAGATAGGAAATGATTCCATAATTGACCCTACTAATTATTATGAGGCTTTAATAATTATAGTAAGTGATTAAGAATGCTGAAAGTCGCTTTTCGGAAGAAAAATGCAGATATCGGTTCTGCTAGTCGGTATAAATGTGTACCGAAAAAGTATCCCAGAAAATTATAATAAGTGCATGATAATTACTAGAATAATATGTAGGACTTGTAAAACGAGTTTCAAGTCCAAATAATGAGAGCTGGTGCTAGAAACCGTACTGGCTTTGAAAAGCGCGTACGAGAAAGGTGCTCTGAAAATTATAAGAAAAATATGATAATTCTTGTAAAATTGGGTAGGTTAAGAATCCAAAGTTTGGGATTAAAATGCTAAGCGTAGCAATTAAATTTAATATTGTGTGTTAATTGGGTAAGTGACTATAAATACCTTTATTAAGGGCACATTGCCCTAGAAAACTGACTCATGCGTGAGTGTTAGGAGGCTGGTCAGCTGTTGGTTGCTTACCTCTGGTTTCACCTCCATTTGTGAGCCAAGTTTCCACCTTTGCTCCATTTCTTCTCCTCTTTGAGTGAGTAAACACTTAGGTGAGTGCCTTGAGAAGTTGAAGTCCCATCTTCTGAGTTGTGGGAACTGTCTTGAGTCAAGGTTTGGGGCTGAGTTCTTGCTTTGGTGTAGTTGGGGCTTTGTGTTGGTTGTAGGAGCTTCAAGGAGTGAACTTTTGTGTGAAAGGATCACTCTTGATCACCATTTTTGTGTGCCTTGAAGGTCAGACCTGTAGAGGAAGATTTGAGAGCTCCAAGAGCCTTTCTTCCTCTGTTTTGAGCTTTGGTGAGTTGTACCAACCTTGATCATGTGTTTGATGAGTAAAAGAAGTCTTGGTATGTTTAAAAGAGTTAAACAAGTAACCAACAGTGGTATAACCCTTAAACAGTATAAAGATGCATGTTTTAACGTTTGAAAATGTTAAAAATAGAACCTTGGAAGGATATCTTCACGAAATGCAGTTTCTGCATTCTGTCGTGAAGTATCCGGATATCTGCTCGAGAAATATCCGGATATGCGATATCCGGATATGGGAATTTGGATATCCGGATATGTACGGTGAGATATCCGAATATTGCATATCTGGATTTGTCCCGTGGAATATCCAGATATTCTGGGATTTCGTAGAATAGTAGCTATGCTGTGTGTACAGTAGGCTATTGGGGGTTGGTGGACCTTAGATTGATGAAGTTGAACTTCTGTAATTAATGAACTATGTCAGAATCAAGTGATTAAGGGCTTATGGCTTGGTATGGAGCCTTAAGACGTAAAACGTAAAGGAAAGGCGTTGTCTTTAAGTTATATGCTTGTGGTGCATTATTATTGATATAATATTGGTCCATAATAGATTGTGAATCTGCTGTGTTTGGATGTCGAGCTGTGGACTCTTGGCTTTGGGTGTTAGCTTGCAAGGTAAGCTTTCGTGTCCTCGGTTTAGCCATGTTGTGGTTCCACCATGTCCCATGGGGGTATGGTTATATGCATGCTGTGTTACATGCTTTGAATATTTGAAATGTTGTTGAGCTTTATGTGTAATGGCTTTTAATCAGCATGTGTTGTTCCATCTTGACGGGGAGCCTGAGTATGTGGCGTTATACAATACGGTGGTCCGGGGTGGATGCAAGTAGCATCTTGCACTATGTGTGGGTAATAGACGTATTCCTGCACTTCTCTGGCTAGTAGAATAGAATTGACACACATGACATGATTATCTGCTGCATTGCACTATTTTAGAACTGATGATGATAAACTCCTTTTAAACTTATATTGCACATGTAAGTGAGCTTGGGGTGGAAGATCCTTGAGGACCCCTTGTCTTACTGAAATTTCTTGTTTAGAGATCTCACCCCACGTTTGGGGAATGCTTATTTCAGGTTCAGGTAGTATGGTGAATGATGCCTCTGGCGGCAGGAGGCCAGAGCTTAGCTGATATTGATATTATGCTGTATTGCTGCCATGACTGGATTTGGATGTTGTTTATGTTTTCCGCTATTTATGATTATGTTGTTGTTGAGACTGATGTTGGGCGTGTTGCCTTATTTGAGTGAGCATGGGGATTGTCCATGACACTTTATGTTAGTGCTTTTAGATTGGAGTTGTATAAACTGTTAGATGGTCTGGTCTACGTTGTTGTAGTTCCGTGACTAGAGCCACACTTTTATTATCTATATTATGAGGTTTTTCAGTTAGCTGTTTTATTGCAATTACATACAGGCGATGTTTTATTAATTGATTAATAAGCAAGTTGGTAATGATAATGACATCATAATTGGTAAGAAAAAGATAATCCGCATTTTTAATTAAGCGCTGCTTAATACGATAGAATGATAACATTACCGGATATATACGGGGTGTTACAGACATCACCACCCTCTAGGCACAACAATCAATCAATCAATCAATCAATCAGCAAACAACTATTGGACAATCCATCCACGCCAAGGATGATTTCCAAATTTAGCCATGGGTAATCACATTTGATCTACCGAGAACTCACGACCATCCCACTAAAACACGACATCTCGATGTACAGTGGTAGTATCACACTTTCCTCCGGTGGCGGTAGTCAACCGCAACGGTGGAGAAAACACAAATATGGGCAACTCAAGCCCTACAACAATCGGGGTTGCAATAAAGGAATTCGTATCCCCGGAATCAAACAAAACAACAACAGCAATTCCACTAATGGAAACATTTCCTCTGACAAGGTTCAGAGCTCTATCCGACTGCTGCCTATCCAGGACGTAAACCAGTCCAGTGGTCGGTGGCACTGTAGGGGCCTCAGCAGGTGAAGCAGGAATCATCCGAAGAGGGGTCGCCTGAACTGCTACAGTCCCAGCCACTGAAGTATAACAATCCTTGGCCATGTGGCCACTCTTTCCACACTTGAAACATATCAGCTCCCCAGTAGCACAACGTCCCATATGCTCTTTTCCGCATCCCGTACATAAAGGAGTGGAGGAAGGTCTAGCAAAACCTCCCTGCTGTGTAGAGGTCCTCTTAAACTGACCAGGCGCCAGCCAAGCCGCAATCTGCTTCCCTTTGCCCTTTCTAGCAAACTTTCTGTCGTTCCAGGAAATGGAACTGCTCGTTCCCTTCGTCTCAGCAATCTTGGCCTTACTCGAGTTGCAGAAGTCCTCGATGTCCCGACACTCCTACACCAGTGTCCCGAAGTCTCTCGAAGCAGAACCAGCGAGGTAACCAGTAACATCCTCATTAAGTCCCTTGCGGAACTTAGCAGCCAAGAATACAGGAGTAGGTCTCTCCATCCGGAAGTGCGCAAACTTCACTAGCTCATTGAACTTGGCCAGGTACTCATCAACAGACAATGAGCCCTGAACCAACCTGTCGATTTCCCCTTGCTTCCTCTCCTGCACATCATAAGGGAAGTATCGACCCAGAAAGCATTCCTCGAAGAATGTCCATATCATAACATGACCCTGCATCTTAAAAGCATGAGAGGTGTTCATCCACCACTCATGGGCATCGCCATCCAGCATATACATGGTGAACATCAGCTTCTGTGGATCAGTACACTGCATCACACGGAAAATCTTGTCCAGCGTCTGAAGCCATCTTGCCGCAGCAATAGGATCATAAGACCCATCAAAGGAAGGCAGCTTATGCTTGCAAAAAGCATTAAGCCGGCGATCAATCACATCACGGTCTTCAACAGGCTCCACATAGGGTTCCATCACCCCGGTGAGTTGACCAGTGCCCTCAACATGGCTCTGGCTCTCGCCCTGAAGACTAGGTGGAGGCGACGGTGGTGGCGGTGGAGGTGGTGGCGGAGGGAACTGACCAATAGCAGGACCCGCCCCCATCTCCTCCAACATGACCCGCATCATGGTCATGTTCGCCAGCCGATTTGCCTCAAGAGCATCCTCCGTGGCCGTCTGGTTCGCTTCTCTAGCAGCGTCCATCATTGCCACGTTGGCCAATCTAGTGGCCTCCTGCATCTCAGCCAATGTAGCCAGGATTGGGTCGGGTTGACCCTCAATAGTCTCGCGGGTTCTCCTGGGTATTACCATGACTCTGCACAAGTTACACAAATCATGAATTGATCAGGCCCATGCAGTGTGATCACATATGCATCATCCTAATAACACTCAATGGAGCAAGCACACAAGACAGACATAACCAAGCATCCTAGTTATTGCAATACATACAGGCTTTTCCCTTGAACCATTGCTCTGATACCATAAAATGTAACACCTCGTGTTAACCCGGTTGGTTAACATGTCATCGTATTAAGCCACACTTAATTAAAAATGCGGAATATTCTTTTAGGTTCATACTCAGATTACAAACTTGCTTAACTCATTAATCATGCCAAGACACCTCTTTTACTCAACAAAACTCATGATCAAAGGTTCAACACTTACCCAAGGCTTCAAACCCAGCAAGGGAAGGCTCTTGGAGCTCACTTGAAGCTCCTAAAGATTCTGACTTGAAAAGAAAAAGAAAATGTAAACAAAGGTGGGTTCTTTGCACTCAAAGATCAATCCTTGGAGCACCAAGTGCCATGACAATGGCTCCACCAACCCCAAACAACCAAGTCAGCACCTCAACACAACAAGAACAACAACCTAAACTCAGAACAAGGCCACCAACACACTCCCAATGCCCACTCTAACTCACCACAAGTTTTTAGGAGAAGTTTTCAAGAAGAAAATGACCTCAAACCTCAAGAAATGGAGAAGAGAAGCCAATAGAACAGTATTTCTGGTCAGCCACCCTCAACAAGTCACGTAGCCTAAAGGAGTTGTCTAGGGTTTTGTGCAAATAAGAGTATATATAGCCACTTAACAATTTCAATGCAGGTATAATATAAGTTCAAAAACAGTAATTTCAATGCATGTTCATGTTAAGGCATTTATATCATGACAGTATAATCTTTTGCTCGACGAGCTAAATACTATAACTCATTAATCATGTGATGTATGTAAATGCGGTTCGACTGGCCAGGGAACAGGATAGGGATTATGCACGTCTGCGACCCATCTAAACATAAGAGTCGCAGTCTTATGCCTTACACACCAGAGTCGTTGTCTGATCGTGTAAGTGACAATATCACTTTCATAGACTACATGTCTTACAAATCAGAGTCGCTGTCTGATTGTGCAAGTAGTCAACAATTAATTTAATACATCTCAATCATATATCAATGCATATTTCATCTTTCATAAAAGCATACCATGCATATAAACCACCCTCTCATGGAGGTCGGTGGAACAAACAACAGACTAATCCGAGGACACGAAAGCTTACCTTGTAAGCTAGCTATCCAAACCCAGAGTTCACACAAGCTCAAAGCCCAAAACACAGCAGATTCACAATCTGTTATGTTTCAATAATATATCAATACTCATACTCTACAAGCATACAATATAAAGACAATGCCTTTACTTTACGTTTTACGTCTTAAGGCTTCACACAAAGCCACAAGCCCTTAATCACTTGATTCTGGCTTAGTTCAATTATTACAGAAGTTCAACTTCATCAATCTAGGGTCCACAAACCCCCAATAGCCTACCGCATGAACAGTGCAGCTACTGTTCTCTGAAATCCCAGAACATCCGGATATTTGTCGGGGACATATTCGGATATCCATATTCGGATATCAAAGGACCCCATATCCAGATATCAATATCCGGATACATATATCCGAATATTTTGCGACAGACAGCAGCTTCTGCATTTGCCAAGATATCCATCCAAGGTACCATTTTCAACACTTTAAAACGTCAAAGCATGCATTTTTATTCTGTTTTAGGTTCATACAATAGTTGGTTACTTGTTTAACTCATTAAACATACAAAGACATCAACTTTAACCCATTAAACTCATGATCAAGGTAGGTGACACTTACCCAAGCTCAAAACAGAGCAACAAGGTGCTCTTGGAGCTCACACTTCCACTCTTACAATCTGACTTGCAAAGGAAACGAAAATGCCAACCAAAGCTTAGCCCTTTCTACACAAAGGAAGCTTCTTGAAGTTTCACAAGCCAAGAACAACACTCCAACCAAGGAAACTCAGAACACAGCCCAAAGAACCCCTTTAAAACATAAACTCCACTCCACAACAAGGTCACAACTCACTCCCCATGATGATTCTCACTCACACCAAGTGTTTAGAAGAAGAAATCAAGAAGAAAGGTGACAACTTGGCTCACAAGAGGTGGTGGCAAGGTGGCTGGTTGTAACTTAGAATTTCTCACGTAGCAAGTCATAAAAATGACCTAGGATCATGTGTCATGGCCTTATATAGGCCACTTATGAATTAAACACACAGTATTAACTTTAATTGCTACGCTTAGCATTTTAATCCCAAACTCAGGATTCTTAACCTACTCAATTTTACAAGAATTATCATATTTTTCTTATATTTTTTACAGCACCTTTCCGCTACACGCTTTTCATAGCCAGTATCAGTTTCTGGCACCAGTTCTCATTATTTTAACTTGAAACTCATTTTACAAGTCCTATATATTATTCTAGGAATTATCATGCACTTATTATAATTTTCCGGGATACTTTTTCGGTACGCATTTATACCGACTAGCAGAACCGGTATCTGCACTTTTCGACAGAAAAGTGACTTTCAGCATTCTTAATCACTTTCTATATTTATATAAGCCTTCTCATAATTATTAAGGTCAATTATGGAATTATTTCCTAATTTCACGCATTTAATTAATTATTTTCCTTAATTAACGGTGCGGGTTCTTACAAGGAACCACAATCCTCTTATGAAAAGTCAACAGTCCATCCTCATTCCAAGACACACCGTCCTGGTTCTTCACATAATCTAGGCACTTTCTTTTCACTTGCACCTCTTTGATATTTTCCATGAACTCGTTCTCAACTTGTACGGTTTCCATTTCGAGAAGTGCACCCCCAAACAATGAAGTCACCGTCAGATCTCGAAACTGCTCAATGATGTCATAGTCACCCATGGTCAAACTGGATAGACTCACGGATTTCTGACTCAAAGCATCAGCTACCACATTGGCCTTGCCAGGATGGTACTTCAACTCAAAGTCGTAGTCTTTCAGATACTCCATCCATCTTCTTTGTCTCATGTTCAGCTCTTTCTGATCAAACAATACTTTAAGCTCTTGTGATCACTGAACGCAGCAAACTTCATGCCATAAAGATGATGCCTCCAAATCTTGAAAGCAAACACAATAGCAGCCAACTCCAAATCATGAGTTGGGTAGTTCTCCTCATGAGGCTTCAACTGCCTCGAAGCATAGGCAATCACTTTGCCCAACTGCATCAACACACATCTGAGCCTCTTTCTGGAGGCATCAGTGTAAAGCTCGACTTCCTCAGCAGGATCAGGAAGGACCAACCCAGGTGCGGTAGTCAGTCTCTCCTTTAACTCCTGAAAACATTCCTCACACTCGTGAGTCCATACAAATGGAGTCTCCTTCCGGGTAAGGCGAGTCATTGGCAGAACCAACATGGAGAATCCCTTGATGAACCTCCGGTAGTAACATGTCAAACCCAGAAAACTCCTCACTTCAGTTATCGTCTTGGGCCTCTCCCAATCAAGAATGGCCTCAATCTTGTTCGGATCCACTGCAACTCCTTCTACAGAAATGACATGCCCAAGAAACTTCACGGACTTGAGCCAAAACTCACATTTGGAAGGCTTAGCATAAAGTCTTTTCTCCTGCAACACTTGCAACACAATTCTCAAGTGCTCAGCATGCTCTTCCTCCGTCTAGGAGTAAATCAATATGTCGTCAATGAAGACGATCACAAACTGGTCCAGGTACGGCTGAAAAATCCTGTTCATGTAATCCATGAACACTGTGGGTGCATTTGTGAGTCCAAAAGGAATCACCAAATACTCATAGTGACCATATATCGAACGAAACGCGGTCTTCGGGACATCCTCCAGCTTCACCTGAATCTGATGGTATCCGGACCGGAGATCTATCTTCGAATACACACAAGCACCCTTCAGTTGATATAACAGATCATCAATACGCGGAAGGGGATACTTGTTCTTGATTGTCACCTTGTTCAGCTGCCTGTAATCGGTGCACAATCGCATAGTCTCATATTTCTTCTTCACGAAGATGACCGGTGCTCCCCAGGGAGACACACTCGGTCGAATGAAGCCTTTCCCTTAAAAGTCCTCAATGTGTTTCTTCAGCTCTGCCAACTCTGGTGGCGATATCCGGTATGGAGCCAATGAAACGGGCCCCACACCAGGCAATAAGTCAATGGAGAACTCTATCTCCCTCTGCGGCGGAAACTCAGGAATGTCCTGAGGAAATACCTCGAGGAATTCCCTCACCACAGGAATGCCGGTGATGTCCTCTTGTGACCCACTCTCCAAACCTCCCAACATGACATATCCAAATGCCCCTGCTCTTAAGGCTCTTCTAGCCTGCAGTAATGAAATAAAAGGCGAGGAACTAGCTGTGGCATCACCCGGAGACATCACCACTCGCTTGGCACAACAATCAATCAAAGCACAATTTCCGGACAACCAATCCATGCCCAGAATAATCTCCAAATTGGCCATCGGCAACCCTATCAAATCTACCAAGAACTCACGGCCATCCCACTGAAATGCTACATCGCGATGAACAGTGGTAGAATCACACATTTCTCCAGTGGCGGTGGTCACCCGCAACGGTGGAGAAAGTACAGACATGGGCAACTCAAGCCCCACAACAATCAGGGTAGCAATAAAGGAATGCGTAGCCCCAGAGTCAAACAAGACATCGACAAATGATCCACAATTAGTAACAGTACCTCTAACAAGGTTCGAAGCTCGGTCCAACTGTTGCCGATCCAAAGTGTAAACTTGCCACGTGGCAGGTGGCACAACAGGTGTCGCTGGTGGCGGAAGGGGAACCACCTGTAATGGAACTGCTGCAGCTCTCGCCGTCGACGACGGAAAATCTCTGGAGTAGTGGCCCTCATTGCCATACTGAAAGCATATCAACTGGCCTGACGAGCACGGCCCAAAGTGAGTCTTCCCACACCCCGAGCATCTAGGAGCGGGAGGTCTCGCTGCACTCCTCTGAGCAGAAGTCCTCTTAAACTAGTTTGGCGCTTGCCGAGCCGCCATCTGATTTCCCTTGCCTTTGCTCCCAAACTTCTTGTCCCTCTAGGAAGTGGAACTACTAGTTCCATTCGTCTCAGCAATCTTGCCCTCTTGGCCTTACTCGAGTTGCAGAAGTCCTCGATGTCCCGACACTGCTGCACCAGTGTCCCGAAGTCTCTCGAAGCAGAACCAACGAGGTAACCAGCAACATTCTCATTAAGTCCCCTGCGAAACTTAGTAGCCAAAAAGATCAGAGTAGCCCTCTCCATCCGAAAGTGAGCGAACTTAACCAACTCATTAAACTTCGCCAGGTACTCGTCAACAGACAACGAGCCCTGCACCAACCTATCGAATTCCCCCTGCTTCCTATCCTGTACATCATACGGGAAGTACCGACCAAGAAAGCAATCCTCGAAGAATGGCCATGTCATAACATGACCCTGCATCTCAAACGCGTGAGAGGTGTTCATCCACCACTCATGGGCATCGCCCTCCAGCATATATTTAGCAAACATCAGTTTCTGCGGATCTGTACACTGCATGACCCGGAAGATCTTATCCAGCGCCTGTAGCCATCTAGCCACACCAATAGGATCGTAAGATCCATCAAAAGTAGGTGGCTTATGCTTGCGAAAAGCATTAAGCCGGCGATTAATCACATCTCTATCTTCAGCAGGTTCCACATAGGGTTCCATCACCCTAGTGAGTTGACCAGTGCCCTCAACATGGCTCTGGCTCTCGTCCTGCTGACTAGGTGGAGGCGGAAGCGGCGGTGGCGGTGGAGGTGGTGGCGGTGGGAACTGACCAACACCAAGACCAGCCCTCATCTCCTCCAACATGACCCTCATCATGGTCATGTTCGCCAGCCGGTTCGCCTCAAGAGCATCCTCCGTGGCCTTCTGGTTTGCCTCACGAGTGGCGTCCATCATTGCCACGTTGGCCAAGCTAGCGGCCTCCTGCATCTCAGCTAATGCAGTCAGGATCGGGTCGGGTTGACCCTCAGCAGTCTCTCTCGAGTTCTCCTGGGTATTACCATGACTCTGCACAAGTTACACAAATTATGAGTTGATCAGGCCCACGCAACGTGATCACATATGCATTATCATAATAACACTCAACGGAGCAAACACATAAGACAAGACACAACCAAGCATCCTAGTTAATGCAATACTACGGGCTTTTGCCAAGAAAGTGCTCTGATACCATAAAATGTAACACCTTGTGTTAACCCGGTTTGTTATCATATCATTGTATTAAGCCACGCTTAATTTAAAAATGCGGAATATCTTTTTCTGTTCAATTATGACGTCATTATCATTAGCCGAGTTGAATTACTTAATTCATTTCATAAAACATCGCCTGTATGAAAACTACAAAAGACAGCTAACTAAAATACCTCATAACATAAATAACATAATTATGTCTCTAGTCACGAAACTACAACACGTAGACCGGACAACCTTGATAGTTTTTACAACTCAAGCTACAAGTACTAACATCAATGTGGCATGGACAAACCCCATGCTCACCAATTAAGGAAACAAAGCCCACAAAAGAGTCTCAACTCAAATATCACTATAAAGACAGAAAACATAAACAACATCCAATATCACGTCATGTCAGCATACAACATATATAATCAGCTAAGCTCCGGCCACCTGCCGCCAGAGGTCTCAACCCCCGCATTACCTGAACTGAAATATGTTCCCTAAACATAGGGTGAGATCTCTAAAAAGAAATCTCAGTAAGACAAGGAGTCCTCAAGGATCTTCCATCCCAAGCTCACTTACGCGAGCAATATAAGTTCAAAAGCATTTAACAGTATAAGTTCCAAAACTATGCAGTGCAACAGATATTCATGCCATATGTGTTATCACTATTCTACTGTCCAGAGAAATGCAGGAATACTTCTATTACCTACAGTTAGTACAAAGAACATCACTTGCACCTCACCCGCAGCCTCACCCTCTTGTATGTACCGCATACTCAGGCTTACCGTATAGGTGAAACACCACATGCATATCATAAAGGCACTCGCATATAACAGCTCACAACATTTCAACAAATCAATATATCATGAAAACAACATCATGCATATAACTATACCCCCATGGGACATGGTGGAACCAACAATGGCTAAACCGAGGACACGAAAGCTTACCTTGCAAGCTAACAATCCAAGCCAAGAGTCCAACCAATCTCAAAGCCTAAACACAGCAGAATCACAATCTGTTTTGGACCAACAATCATATGAAAATCATACTCAACAAGTATAAGACACAAGGACAACGTCTTTCCTTTACATTTCATGTCTTAAGGCTTCTCACAAAGCCACAAGCCCTTAATCACTTAGATTCTGACTTAACTAATCAATACAGAAGCTCAACTTAACCAGTCTAGGGTCCACAAACCCACAATACCATTCTGTATGAACAGTTCCTTCACTGTTCTCGAAAACCCAGAATACCCGGATATTCCTCGGGGACATATCCGGATATCAATATCCGGATATTTCTCGGGAACATATCCGGATATCAATAGCCGGATATTTCCACATCCCATATCCGGATATCCGAAAACCCATATCCGGATATCCATATCCGGATATTTCCATCCAAATATCCAGATATTTCGCGACAGAATGCAGTTTTGCATTTTCGCGAAGATATCCCTTCAAGGTTCCATTTTTAACACTTTAAAACGTTAAAGCATGCATCTTTAAGCTCATTGAGGTTCATACTCAGGTTGGTTACTTGTTTAACCCCTTAAACATGTCAAGACACCTCTTTTATCAATTAAACTCATGATCAATGGTTGGTAGCACTTACCCAAGCTTTAAAACAGAGAAATGAGTGCTCTTGGAGCTCACCAACAACCCCTAAGGTTCTGACTTTGAAGATGCACGAAAATGACACATAACAATGGTTCATTTCTCACCAAAGATGGCTCCTTGGAGCTCAAAGTGCCATCACCAAAGGCTCACACCACTCTAACCACCAAGTCAGAAGCTTACTCACTCATAACAACCCTCCCAACTCAGAAATGCAACCCTTTTCTATTTCCCAAGGCTTGAATGCACTCACCCAAGGAGTTTTTGTAAATAAAATGAGAAGAAAAGCTACAAGGAAGGTCAAGCAATGGTGGAGAAGACAAAGGCAGCAGCCACCAGCAGTCACTCACGTAATAATGGCTGAGTATCAGCCTAGGGTTGTGTGCAACCCTTTATATATAGGCGGTTTAGAATTAAACACATTGTATTAACATTATTAGCTACTCTTAGCATTTTAATCCCAAACTTAGGATTCTGAACCTACTCATTTTTCTAAGATTTGTCATATTTTTATTTTATTTTTCAAAACACTTTTCCGGTACGCGCTTTTTCATAGCCAGTATCAGTTTTGGCACCATTTCTCATTATTTTAACTTGAAACTTGTTTTACAAGTCCTATATAATATTCTAGGAATATTCATGCACTTATTATAATTTTTCGGGATACTTCTTCGGTAAACATTTATACCGAGTAGCAGAACCGGTATTTGCACTTTTCGTCAGAAAAGCGACTTTCAGCATTATTACTCACTTACCATAATTATTTAAGCATCATAATAATTATTAGGGTCAATTATGGAATTATTTCCTAATTTCTCATAATTAATTAATTAACTTCCTTAATTAACGGTACGGGTTCTTACAAGTTGATGACTTTCTGTTACTGTAGTCCTCGCCGGCAGGAGCACATTCTTCTTTGGGAATCTTTGGATTTGATTCAACCAAATCAGGAGAAGGGAGAAGGCCTGGTGTATCATGGGAGACTTTAATTCATACACGCATGCGTCTGAAAAGGATCAGGGTGGAGAACCTAACTGGAGGAGTATGCTGGATTTTTAGGAATTCTTACATCCTGTCACTTGACGAACCTAGGTCACCAAGGCCCTGCTATGATATGGCGTAGGGTTAATCTTTTTGAGCGGTTGGATCGTGTGTGTGCTAATGAAATCTAATATGCGATTAGAGTGGTTTCTCATCTTCCATTTTTTTGCGTCCATTCAGATTTTTGGCTGCTTGGCTTACTCATGATAAGTTCCCCGAGTTAGTTCAGAGCACTTGGCAAGAGAGGAGGGAGGGGATTCCTTCTAGTAATTTGTTTCGTGACAAGGCATCAAAATGGCACCAAGACTATTTTAGGGAAGAAGCTAAGCAAAAAAGGAAGCTCCATGCTCGTATTAGTGGAATTGATCGTTGTCTCAGTCACCATAAATCTCTCACGCTCTTGAAAATTTGCAGAAGGATCTTGGTGTCAGCTCAATATTATTTATCTTAGAGAGGAACTTACTTGGTTTCAGAGGTCTCGTGCAAATTGTCTCAGGTATAGGAATCGTAATTCTAGATTCTTCCACGCTTCAACAGTTTCAAGGCGTGTAATTCTAAATTCTTCCATGCTTCAACAGTTTCTAGGCGTAGAAGGAATCGTATTGATGCCTTGATGAATGATGATGGTGTGTGGGAAGGGGAGTCCTCGAATCGCATGATTATGGCAGTTGACTTTTACAAGAACCTATACAAAAGAAGATGCTATGGTGCGCCCTATTTTCCCTATCAGGAATAGGTTCCCTCCTCTTAATCAAAGGGACCTCCAAACTTTAGGAAGGTTGTCGTCTAATCTAGAAATTCACAATGCAGTGTTTTCTATGGGGCCGTATAAAGCTCCTGGCATTGATGGTCTTCACAGTTTGTTATTTCAGTCTCAGTGGAACGTTGTGGGAGATTCAATTTGTTCATTTATTTAGCATGCTTCTAACAATCCTCATCGGATTAAAGATGTTAATCAAACTTTTCTTTTCCTGATTCCGAAAGTGGATACGCCCCAATCTTTAAGGTTTTACGTCCTATCAGTCTATGTAATGTTATTTACAAAACTATGACAAAATTGCTGGCTACTCGTCTGAAATGCACATGGAGATTCTTGTCATGCCTAATCAATGCAGTTTCATCAAAGGGCGTTAAGGGACTGATAGTGTCATTATCGCCCAGGAGATGATTCATTCTATGTGTTTTAAGCGTGGAAATAAAGTTTGGATGGCCAACAAGGTGGATCTGGAGAAGGCTTATGATAGGATCAGTTGGGATTTCCTTAGGGATACTCTCCAAGATGCAGGGTTTCCATCTCATGTCATTAGCCTTATCATGTGGTGCACAACGTCCTGCTGAATGAATGTTTTATGGAACAAATGACCACAGAGGAATTCCATCCTAGTAGGGGACTTAGACAAGGGGATCCATTATCACCTTATCTCTTTGTCTTGTGTCTGGAGCGTCTAGCTCATCTTATTACTTTGTCTGTGGAAAAGAAGAAATGGAAGCCGATTATTGTTAAAAAGGGGGCTCCCCCAGTCTCTTATTTATTATTTGCAGATGATTTGCTTCTTTTTGCAGAGGCTTCACAGGACCAAGTAATTGTTATCCAGTATGTGATGGATTTATTTTGTGCATCCTCGGGCCAGCGGGTTAATCATGATAAGACCAGAGTCTTCTTTCTCAGAATGTTTGCCTTACCAAAGCTACAGATTTGAGCAGTCAGTTGGGTTATCATTTGACTACCAATCTTGGTAGATATCTTGGAATCCCTCTTCATCATAAGAGGGTTGGGAGGGCAACTTTCTCTTACTTTTTGGACTGTTTGCACACTAGTTTAAATTCTTGGAGTCACACCTATTTATCTCTTGTAGGTAGAGTCACTCTCTCTAAAGCGATTCTCCAAACTATTCCTACATATCCAATGCAGGTATGTGTTTTGCCCGTGGCATGTGTGATGATATTGAAATACAGATTCAGACTTTTATTTGGGGATCTTCAAGCTCAAACATGAGACCTCATCTAGTTTCCTGGAGTCAAGTTAGCCATAATATACAGAATGGTGGTCTGGGGATTCGATCAGTTAGAGACATGAATACGGCCTATATCATGAAGATTGTCCATAGTCTTCTTACTATTCCGGAGGCTTTGTGGGTGAAAATCCTTCGGAGTAAATACAATATGGGCTCTAATTTATTTCCGGAAACTATGGCTCCGAAGAATAGTTCTGCTTTTTAGAGAGGTATTGTGCATTATTGGCCTCTTATCCTGAAACATAGTCGCATTCTTTTGGAAGATGGTGAGAGAACTTCCTTTTGGTTGGACCCATGGGTTCCAAGGTGTGGTCCTATTCTTGATCAGGTTTTGGGTCAAATTCCTAACGAGGCTATCAATCTTCAAGTTGCTGACTACATCGATGAAGCTGGTCAATGGGCCTGGGATCAATTCCAAAACTTGGTCCTGGACATATCACCAGGCGTATCATGAATATGGTACCTCCCCAAACAATAGCCAGGATCGAGTTATTTGGGGAGAATCTTCTGATGGGCTATTCTCCATTCGAATAACATATAAGGTTCTTGTTCACAATGAGTCGACTGATATCAGCATCCCTTGAGAGTGTATTTAGAGATGGGATGGTCCTGAGAGAATTCAAACTTTTCTCTGGTTAGCGTTGAGGAATAAGCTCATGACAAATTCTAGAAGATTCCAGTGCAGTATATCATCAACTGAGATTTGTCCTAGATGCAACGTGGATAGAGAGACGGTTCTGCATGCTATTAGGCATTGCAAAGTTTTCAGGGAGGTTTGCAGTTACTTATAGACCAAAATCAATTGCATGATTTTATGAATTTGGATCTTCAAGAGTGGATTTTGCATAATATCAACTTCACCAATCGCTGGAGCTGTTACGCTCATTGGCAGCTAATTTGCGGCATTACAGCTTGGTTTTTATGGAAAGACAGAAATGATGCTGTTTTTAAGGGTTCGAGTTGTACTTCTTTTGGCATAATGCACGCAGCTATGGCTTATAAGGATAATGTTATGTTGGCTAAGGATATGTTCTCGGTGACCCGAGTGGAGTCAAGCATTCGAACGGAGAAACTTATAGCTTGGTCCTTTCCTCCTTTGAATTGCATTGAGAGAAATGTTGATGGGGCTAGTCCTACTGATGGATTACATTCAGGCTGTGGTGGTGTCCTTCAGGATAGCTTCGGTAATTGGGTTATTGGTTTGTGTAAGAGTCTGGGAAGTGGAACAACTTTGAACGCAGAATTATGGACCTTATTGGTTGATCTAGAGGTAGCTTGGAGCAAAGGTTTTAGAAATGTGTGGATAGAAGGAGACTCTCAGATACAACTGGTCCTTAGGAGATGTAGTCATTCACGCCCATCTTCTGCTTTAATTAGTCGCATGAAGGAATTTCTGGCCAAGGATTGAAATGTTACTATTTCTCATATCCATCGTGAAGGGAATGCAATGGCCGATTGGCTAGCCGCTTATGCTAGTAACTTCTCTTGGAATGTTCAACTATTGGATCTTCCTCCTCAGGAGTGCTTGCATCGGTTACAGAGTGACTTCATGGGAACTCACTGGCCTAGGCTTTGTGCTTAGTTTATTTTGTTTCCTTTTGTCATTGTTTTTTCTTTTCTTTTCGTGTCCAAAAAAGAAAGAAAGAAAGAAATCATTTCTCTTATCTTTATTTTCTTCTAGTTGTCATTTGTTTCAAAACACCATTATGATCATAAGCGAGTCTGTCTTAATCATTGGTGAAAATATATCTTCATAATCAATGCCCAAAGCTGTGTGTAACGATTAGGCCAGTAAATCAAACATTTTTGGCTTTTCTGTTATTTCCCCCCTCTATTGTTTGCTCACTTTACTAAGTTATGAAATAATAAGGAGATAACAGCGAGTCTGTCTTAACTTACTATGCATTACCAATCTCTTAACTTACTATGCATTACCATAATGTTATGAATATAAAGGTACGCAAAACAACTTTACCAATGGGAGAAATCATGTCATTCGAATCTTCTAACCGAAAGTCATTCAGCACCAATCGCATTGATGGTATATCTCTCTGGTGAAGATCGGAGTGATAACATGGTAAGCATGATTAGCATGAGCCTCGGTTTGAACAGGTATGATGCATGACATGAGGAGAATGCATGTATAAATACAAAACCTTAGTATAATTCCAAGCATAGTAGCAAAAGAAGTTTTCAATCAGAAGTGGAATATTAATAGAGAGCAATTCAAAGATGAAGTTTTATAGTTACAGGGCTCTGTCATTATTGTGGTTTTTGTTGATAATGGCAGCTATAGTGGCAAAAGGTCAAAGCACACCTTGCACAAGCACATTCTTCTCAGCACTTGTGCAGCTAATTCCATGCAGGGCAGCGGTTGCTCCTTTTAGCCCCATTCCACCAAGTGATGCTTGCTGCAATGCCCTTAAGGCTTTAGGCCAACCATGTTTGTGTGTACTTGTTAATGGCCCTACAATATCTGGCGTAGACCGTAACATGGCCTCACAGCTCCCAGAGAAGTGCACCGCAAACTTTGAACCATGTGCTCTCTCTCTCTCTCCTCTCTCTCTCTCATGTTTGTTTATTCTTTGACTCTGAATGCTTCTTTTAAATCATAATATTGAATGTGAATATACCAAGTTTTTGCTATAGATATAAAATTAATTCTAAATTATCATTGGCTTTTTGTCATTATCATATAATAGTGTTGTTTGAGAAAAGGGAAAAAAAAGTCGTGAGAAACGAAGGGTTTATTGGACTGTTCTAGTTTTTTTTTTCTTAATTTTTTTTTTTTTTTTTGTAGAATAGTTATTGAAACATGTGTTTTTTATTTTGAAAGTCAAAAGTCAAAATACAAAAATAAAATAAAAAATTCATGATCTCTAAATTTGATTCTAAAATCAAAAAAATTGCAATTTTCAAATTTTGTTTTTACAAAACAGATCTTATAAAACAAATTTTTTTATTTTTTTATTCTTAAAATCAAAAAACTGTTTTCAGAAACAGTATAAATTTTCATCACTTATATGTGCAAAGTGGCTTCCAATTCTCATTTGGCCTTGTAATGTTTAGCTAGGTGAAAGAAGGGTAATCGTCTTTATCTCTCTTTGCAGGTGATATCATGTGATGCAGTGCACTCAGAGCACGAAGCCGGAATGCTATTAGAAATAAGTGTTAATTTTTAGAAGCAATTTATGTAGTGCTTATCACAATAATGTTACATGAGACTGTGTAATCGGTCTATTTTATTGTACTTTATGATTGTTCTCAGTTTCAATAGTAAATTAGTTGTTATTAAACAGTTTAATTTCGCTGGAAGTCATTACAATTCTATTTTTTATCTTCACCATACATATTACTAAAAAAAAATGTGGAGAAGCATAGACATTTATTTTTTTTCGCAGAGATGACAGAGATAAAATAATATATATATATATATATATATATATATATATATATATATATATATATATTAGTACAAACTAATACAATTAAATGTATGGGTATTAAAAGAATATTATTATTGGTGGTGGTGGTGGTATAAGGTTGTCAATTAATAATATAATTAAATTCATAAGGTGAAAGTGTTGATACCAAAAACAATAATATTAAATAACAATATATACCAAAATGTAAGTTTATTTTCAGCATTCCATATATCTATATTTGAGAATTTTTATTCAAAATATAGGTTATGAACTTAATTTAATTAAAATAATAAATAATTTTTAAAATAAAATTTAAATACAAAATATTGAATATTGAATATCAGATACGTTATATGTATAAGATAAGTAACAGTATAATATAAAGTAAAATTGAAATTAATTTTCATTAATTATTTAAAATTTAAATTATTTATTAAAATATATTTATAAACTTAAATTATTCAAAATAATATTTAAATACGTTGACTTTTGAACATAAAATAAAGGAAATTGTTCAAAACCCCCCATAGTTTTATCTTGAATCACTTTTACCCCTATTTTTTTTAATTATTTACCTCCTATGATTTCGTCCATCCAAATTCATTCTAACACCGTTAGAAATTAAGCTAATTTTCCTATTTTACCATTCTTTTTTATTTTATTTTGTGTCGTATTTTTTATTTTATTTCTTTTTTGTCCCCATCAATCTATTTTTTTTTTTATTTAGTCTTTTTATTTTTTAACTTTTAATTTTTTTCTATCACTATTGTAAGTTTTCAACATATTTAGTCTTATTTTTTCTTCTATTTTTTTGTCCTTAATTTATTTTCTTATTTTTTATTTAGACATATTTGATCTTTTTATCTTCTATTATTATTATTATTTTACCTTTCTGTCTTTTCTGTAAGTGTCTTAAATTTTTTACATTTTTTTGACTTATTTTTTTCCTTTTCTGTCATTAGTCTATCCTTTTCTTCTAAGAAGGGTAAAATGAGCATATCAGCTTAATTTCTAATGGTGTTAATTATGAGTTGGGATGGAAGAAACCATAGAGGGTAAATAATTAAAAAAATATTATATAAAGGTGTAAATGATTCAAAGTAAAATCATATGAGAGTTTTTGAACTTTTCCCTAAAATAAGACTAATAAAAGAATAAGTTAATGTTTTAAAATATAATCAAAGTCTTTATCCATTAAATATGTCCTCTTACAAACAAGGTTATCATCATCTCACATATTGCTTTCATATTCCTATCCCTCGCTTCATAAAATGGATTTTGCAATTTTTTGTTCTATAGTATCTCTTTGTGACATGAGCGTGAAAGGGAAAATTCATTTTTTTAATTTAGTGGGGCAAAAAGATGATTTATTTTTTCAAAAAAATGTTAAGTTCATTCGCTTTTTGTTTTTGTTTTTTTCAAATTTACTCCATGAAAAATCTTAATAGGAATTCCGTCAAAAAAAATTCAAATAAATTATAAGATATAAACAAAAAAAAATCAAATTTTTTATATTTGTTTGCGTAGATAAGTTGTTATAATAGTACAATACACACTTCTTATACACTTAATTAAATATCATTAAAGGTCTTTTGTCCTTAAGACAGAGATAATAGGCTAGTGAATTTTTTTTTGGATCTAGGTGCTCTCTAAGGTATCTATGAGTTAGATATCTTTGAGTTTAGCAGATCACTATGCACAAAGGAATAAAAGACAACTTTCGTCAAAGAGGTGGTGTGTGCGCACAGTGACAACATAACAATAATAGAGAGAATAATCATACCTATAGGTTTTACCTCTTATTTATAGAGTTCACCTGTGGGTATTAGGATTCTGGACCTTCTGTGCCTCTTCTAGCAGGCCAAGCCCATGTTTAATGCTGTCGTATTCAAATTGATATCTTTGATGAATATCCTCCTTTGATTATATCAGATTCATATTTGGGTTGCCCCATATTGGGCCTTATAATCAATGGGTCTCACATATGAGTACAAAAAAGTTGCCCCTCAGCCAGGCAGTCTAGGTGTCTGGGCTGTCGGGGTGCACATAGTTTTAAAAATTGTTCGGATTTCTACAGGTTTCTATGCCTATCCGTGTTTCATGAAAAATTGTCAGGATTTTTCAATCTAGATGTATCCGGGTTTGCATCCATACTTATCTGGATTCCCATTTGGGAGTGTCCAGATTTGTTACACGTATTCTAAGGGATAGTGTATTTGTCCCTTATCTCGGCAAATTGAATCTTTAAATTTCCCAGATATAATTTATATTGATTCAATCCAAGTTGCGATCAGCCTTGGATTATCTTCATTTTATAATAACGAGTTGCCCCAGGTTCAACTCTTTATTTAAAATACCGGTTCAACTACTCCTTATAAGGCTTATCATTATTTTGTTGTGCAAGAAAGTGTCTTTCTTGGAACACAATTCTTAATCTTTACATAATTTCTTATGTTAGGATTCTATATGAACCGAGTTAATTCTCAGGTTTCGGTTCTTTGCAAAACTATGGTTCTGAGATAAGAGCTTCACACTTATTCAAATAATGATGAGATCCTTACACGTGGTGACTTTTGCTTTTGCTAGCGTGTTGTAACCAACATACGTCGTCTTTGCATTTCTTGCGCATTAAATGCACGAATTGTTTCACCCATCTAATCATTACTTTTGGGGTGAATTGACGTTTATGCCCCTGACCTTTTTCCATTCAAAACTTTAGCAGTTACATATTGTAACACCCCGTGTATACTCGGAATATTAACATTACATCGTATTAAGCGGTGCTTAATTAAAAATGCGGAATATTCTTTTTCTTTTCAATTATGACGTCATCATCAATTACCAACTTGATTACTTAATCAATTTCATAAAATATCGCCTGTATGTAAATTGTAATAAGACATCTACTGAAATACCTCAATATATAGATAAAGTGTGTATCTAAATCACGGCATTACATCAAGTAATCCGGACAATATCCTGATACATTATTACAACTCCAAAAGACTCAACACATAATCAAAACATAACAATACTATGTGTCATGGACAATCCCCATGCTCACCAAATAAACATAGAAAGCAACCAGCCTCAACGTAAAACTCCATAAACATAACTGAAGTTATAAGCATAAACAACATGCAAATCCAGCATCCAATCATGGCAGCATAATATAACAGCAATCTAACTCAGCTCCGGCCTCCTGCCGCCTGGGGTCTCAACATTACCTGACCCTGAAATAAGCATTCCCCAAACGTGGGGTGAGATCTCTAAACAAGAAATCTCAGTAAGACAAGGGGTCCTCAAGGATCTTCCACCCCAAGCTCACTTACATGTGCAATATAAGTTCTAAAAGCATTTATATCATTATCAGTTCCAAAACTATGTAGTGCAACAGATATCTATGGCATGTAGGTAATCACTATCTACTGGCCAAAGAAATGTAGGAATACGTCTATTCCCTACATGTAGTACAAGGAACACCGCTTGCACCTCACCCACAGCCGCACCCTCTTGTATGTTCTACATACTCAGGCTTACCGTATAGGTGGAACACCTCCATGCATATCAACAAGGCACTAACATACAATAACTCAACAGCATTTCCAAAACATCAAAAGCATGTAACACAGCATGCATATACCATATCCCAATGGGACACGGTGGAACCACAACATGGCTAAACTGAGGACACGAAAGCTTACCTGTACCCGTATGCCCCTCCGACTCGAACTCGGTATCACAAGGGTCCACACCACAAATAAAATCCAATGCACTCAAAGATCTGATTCAATGACCATCATAGTATCAATATACATATTCTAAAATTTCAAGGCAGTCGGATATTATTTTCTTTTTCATTTCGAACCTGGAAATCCTTTCTAAGATATACCATTTAACTTATTTAATTTTTGATGATTATTATTTTATAAATATATATTTATAAATATATATATATTTATAAATATATATATATATATATATATATATAAACGTATATAACTAAATATATATATATCAACGTTAGTTAGTTATATATATATATAATTCAGCACATCTACCATTAAAGAATAACTTTCTGCACATCATAATAATATATTATATATAAACGAAAGCATACTTTTCTAAACAATAGCATGCTTTTCTCACGAATTTGAATGAAAGTGTCCCTGGGTAAACATGTTTTCCGAACCTTTTCAAATCAATTGGCTTCCTGGGTACAATATATGTATATGAATACTTCACACATTCTAAAAGTAAGCATATATATATAATATATATGAATACTTTACACACTAAAAAGAGTAAGCATGCTTTTCTATTTTTTTTCTAACTCCCTCGGTAAAGACTCCCTGGAGCTAACAATATATATATAAAAAAACAACATGAACCAACGTAAACCAGGTATTAATTGAATTCATGTAAAAAGATGCAAACTTTTCAATTTGTAATCACGCAACCCAGTAAAGCCAAAGTGACAAAATAGATGGCCATATACAGAGAAGAGGTAGCACACAGTGTGCTGTGCGAAAGTCCCTTTTCTTTTTTATTAACATAGATTCTGAATCAACATTAACAAAGAACAAAGATTATACCCACAATTATAGATTTACAAAGGGGTAGTTAAATTTACCTAGGATCCTTTTGGGAACAGAAAAATGAGAACTTTAGAGGTTGAGGAAGCACTCAAATCTTCAACAATGGGTTCTCCTTCAACAAAACTAAAGCTTTTATGGATAGGTGGTGTTTCAATGGAGGAGAGGAGAAAAAAATGAAAACTTTTAAGAAGGCTAGGACTTCAAGAAACTCCAAAGTGAAGCCACACTCAGCCGCTGATTTTCTTTCAAAAACAAACACCTAGGGTTTTGTGCCCAACTATTGTATTTATAGGCCACTTAAGGGTTAAAACACACAGTATTAGCTTTAATTGCTACGCTTAGTATTTTAATCCCAAACTATGGATTCATAACCTACTCAATTTTACAAGAATTGTCATATTTTTATTATATTTTTCTGAGCACCTTTCCGGTACGCGTTTTTCATAGCCAGTATCAATTTCTGGCATCAGTTCTCATTATTTTGACTTGAAACTCGTTTTACAAGTCCTATATATTATTCTAGTAATTATCATGCACTTACATTAATTTTCCGGGATACTTTTTCGGTACGCATTTATACCGACAAGCAGAACCGGTATCTGCACTTTTCTTCCGAAAAGCGACTTTCAGCATTCTTAATCACTTACCATAATTATTAAAGCCTCTTAATAATTATTAGGGTCAATTATGGAATCATTTCCTATTTCACATAATTAATTAATTAAATACCTTAATTAACGGTGCGGGTTCTTACACATATCACTATTCATGTTCCCCTCCCCCCCCATTTTGTTACTCATCTCGTGTTGATATTTCATTTGCATTTCTAGGAAGTTTTTCAATTGCGTTGCGTCTCCCCTTCGTGTTCATTTCTGAGAAGTCATCCATTTCTAAGTGCTTCATTATTCTTTAAATTGTTTGTACTCAGGTATTTTCTATGATCCTTTGAACTTTTCTTTGTCTTTAGCTTGTTTAAGCTTTCGCAGTAATTTGCACTTTTGAATCTTCGCATACTCTTTGCTCAATGCGTATTCTGAAACTTTAATCGCTTACTGCTTTCTACCTCACGTTGTTCTTTATTCGTTGAGTTGCTTGGAACTTTTGCAGTGTTTCTAGGTAAACATGTATCGCTTTTTTTAGGTTTCTTGGTAAATAACCATCTTTTCCCCATTTTATATAAAACATTATGAGCATTACAGTGTTTTCTATTAATGATAAGAAAGAAAAGAAACTTCTCTCGTTCTGATCATGATGATATAGCAAAGGATGATGATGCTTCCTTCCCCCAAAGCCTTCTTGGTTTTGGCTTTTTGGTGTACTACGAACCGAGGAAGAAAATCAAGAAGCCTTGCTTAGGGGTTATCGTAGTAAAGGTAGTAGAAAAAGATACGGGTTGTGTAGTTCTAGGAGCCGAGGTCATTCTATTAGGAACGTTCAAATTCCCTAGTATTTTCCAAGAACTAGATCAAGTCTCTCTCAAATAGTTTCTCATCAAACCTTAGATGTAGCAAATGCTTCACAAGTTCGCTTCTGAAATTTTCAAAATCTAAACCGGATGATCCCTGTTATTCTTGTGTCTTTTTGAGTTATAAGCTTATAGAGAGAGGTTGTGACTCTTTAGCCGAGTCCATCTTGTCAAGTTGTCGTCATGAAAATATTTCGGGATCTAACTCGGCTTCTGGTGATGCAAATAATTCGATTTTGATATCGGATAAATCTGCAAGTTTATCAACTAGCGATTCTTCAACTAGTAGCTATTTTGATTCAGGTATTGCTTATCAATTTCTTTTTATTTTGATTCTCCTTGTTTTAGGTATTTATGGGTCATCTCTGTCATAAATTATATGGAATCTTGCTCTTCTGAGTCGGATCCGAACGTCCTCTTGCCTCTTTGATATCCTAATATCCTTGGGTCACATATTGGTAAATTAGATAATTATGACATTGTTCCTCCCCACGAAAATGAGCCAGTCTGCTTTAGAGGATCTTGGATGAGCCTTCATTTTTCTTCTTCTTCCGGGATTTGATTACGAAACTCGGTCTTTGATTTCCTCTATCTGAATTTCAAATCTACATTTTAAATCACCTTCATATAGATCCTACCTAACTTCACCCCAACAGTTGGGGTTTTGTCAACACTTTTGAGCATTTTTTTGCATATTTAACTTTACCTTGCACCATTCCTATAACACCTCGTATTTTTAAATATATATTTATATGTGATAATGTTGATTAAATGGGTAGGATTAGTGAAAATCTGAAAATTAGGGCCAAAATACGTGAAAAGGGCAAAATGATAATTTACCAAACACGTGTCCCTAGGCATGAAAATTTGAGTAGAAGGTCTCAAATGATAAAAATAAGGCCGGAAATGGACCCAGAATGAAAAATCGAGTGGATAGGCAAGTTTCGAAAATTTTGGTGAATAGTGATTTTTCCGGTGTAAAATACTATGGTATTATTGTACCGATAAGTGTGAAATTATGATCAGAATTTTTAGGAAGTAAAAATATGACGTGAACGAGAAAAATACGTAGGTTATGAATTTGTGAGTTAAATTGGGTGATTTAAGAAAGTTAATTATCATGTGGGACCCACTTCAAGTCACTTATGTGACAAATGGACCAAATGAGTCACAAATCCAGCATCTCCTCTCTCCTCTCTTTCTCTCCATTGTCGACCAAAACCATGCGAGGGAAAGTTTGAAGCTTTTGATTTTGCAACTTTTTTTCTAGTCACTTCTAGGAAAAACTTCCAACTACAAAGTTGTTCCCCACACTCTTGTGAATGACTTTCATGTAGAGTGCATCTTGTGGGGAGCATTGTGGAGGGAGAAAGAGCCCTAAAACAGCCATGAAAATTTGGGGAATTTGGGGAATTTTTGGGGTCTTTGTGTTGAACCATTGCTTGGAGATCATCCCCTTGGACCTTAGGAGGCTATTGTTGGTAAGATTTCTCACTCTCATTGAGTTTTCATGGAGATCATAAAATGGTGAGGGTTTGTGAAGTTTTGAGTTGATTTATGGTAGTTAGGAACCTCAAATGGTATGCCTCCTTTGGAATTAAATGCTTAGAATGATAAATGATGATGATTGATGCAATACAATTTATGGTGATTTGTAAATTGATAACTTAGGCAATTTGTGATGAGTTTCATGACTTTATGAAATTGGTATGTTGTAACACCCTCTCTTGTATGCATCCAAGAGAGTCGTTTGCTAATCGTTATTCGAGTTGTGGAAACGGATGAAAACTTTTTCAAAAAAAAAAAAAAAAAAAAGATCTTTGAGAAATTGTTGTGGAAAGCTGAATCTAAGAAAATTTTTTGATGGAAAGAACTTAAAATGTGTTGCTGATAAAAATGGTGAAAATTTTTAGAAAACCGTATTCCTTTAAATATTAATATAAAATCGATTTTTCAAAATATTTTTGTACAGTTAGCGAAATCTGAATGTAGACGCTTGGGGCTTCGCGTGCATATAAAATAATAGTAAATCGGAGGTCATTCGCCCCTTGAAACGTAACTCATAAGTTGACCGTAAACTGTTAAAATTCAGCATTAAAAATAATTCCTTTTCGCAAGACATTTTCAGATTTTCTTAAAATAGCCGCTGTTCGTAGAAGACTTAAAGCAGAAATAAATCATAGTTTTACAGTCATCCAAAAATCATCAAGTACCACATAATACAGTCATCCCAAGCTTAAAACAGTCAACAGAGAATAAATCCAGACAGCAACAAAAATATAACAGAGTTCAACATCCAAGTCCTCAAATGCTTTTACGTTCTCCTGCAATTTAAAATATTGCAGCCCCAAAGGGGTGAGAATAAACCCAGTAGTGTGGCAACAAAACCAAATGCAACAGTATTAACTAGGCACAAAATCATAAATAGTCACTTCAAACATTTAATCTTTTTCATCATATATCATAACGCGTATATAACGCCCTTTTTCCTTTACGCTCATAGCACCGTCGTGCGCGTAGCATCACAGTGGGTATTCCTAATGGCTCCCATGAAGGTGAATCCCACTGTGGAACCTATGCGGACTGAAGCCAAGTGTCCCCTCTCCTGGTACCAGGCATGCCTATATGATGCATGCTCAGTCACATGTCCTCAATACAAATATATATATATATTCAAGATGTCATGAATCAAGTATACATGCCATGTTATGCAATCGCACCCAACAGAAAAATGTATTATGATGTAAAATGCATGCATATATCATATCATCCTTTCATATTCTTACCATTGGCTCATCATCATCATAACATACATAGAACAAATGTGAGCAACACATCACAATTCCATACACTAGCCAATAGTCACATTAGGTAATACCTCCTACACATACCTCGTACGTCACAATTAAATGTACCAGACAGCAGCGTATAATCCAAAATTTACGGCTTTTGCGCACCTAATATACATTGCAACAAAATTAGAATATGTTTCAGCCTTCTCTATTAATTACCAACAATTCTCCAAACCTAAAGGTTCATGTATCCATTCGGCCAACAATGTTATTTTCCTAAAATATTCTGACTTTCAAAACAGTCTTCCCAACGTTTAACAGTGAGGGTTTCTCAAGGTTCCTAAGCATGGCAGAATCGATTTTTGGACATAGAAGTTACTCAAGATTTTTATTCATACAATTTCCTATTTCTATACTCAGAGATGCGAAAAAGGAGCTTATTATTCTGCTGTCTACATAATTCTAGATGGAGTTTAGCACATAATAAGGCTGGTCCAAAACAGACGGGTTTCATCATACAAGGCTCATAACGTTTATTCAAATATTTGGCTTAACAACACATGGAGTATGTGAAGGGAAACTAAACAACATGCTGTATATATATAAGTTAAATAAAACTTAGTTTATAACAAGTTTTATCAAGACAGAATCGGTTTCATCTCAACAAAGCATCAAGGATGATTTCTTCCAAAGCTCACGAATTCATTCAAGGATCGCTACAAGGGACCTAGGCATGCTGTCCAAATTATTTTGCTTCAAAAAATTTTAAAGGAACACCAGGCCATCATCAACAGCCCCATCATTTAACTTTAAGATCATTACCAAGTTCTGAAATTAATTCTAAGCTTTCATGCTTTCATAAGATAACTAAGACTATATCCTAAGCATGCTTCTTGGTTTCAACAAAGGGAAGAAGAAGAGGGGTTTTGGGCCTACCTCTTCACAATACACAAGGAAAACCGGTTTGAATCAAAAGAGCAGCAACTCAATCCCTTAAGTTCCACTAAAACCACAACTCCACTCTTCAAGTTGATGACCGTGTACAAGAAAACGAAGGGAGGGAAGGTTAGCTCGAATTATCATTCACATATAATGGAACGTCTTTTATCAACCAAGAGAATGAGTAGTGAATCAGGGATACACTTTACCTCTTGGAGTTACCACGCATAGCCGAGTAAGAGAAGGAGGGATTTGTATTTGAGACTTGGTGATTCCTTAAGGGTTCCACGGTTTAGAGAAGAAGAGAAAATAATACAATTTCTGGTTGGTTCCCTTTTTCTAATAGTCTACGGCATGGAGAGGGTGTTTAAGAGTGGTGAGAAATAGAGCAATGGTGGCTGAACAAAGAGGATTTATTTAGATTCCCTTTTTAACTCCATTGGCTGCATGGCTGGCCAAAAGTTGCAAGACTTAGAGGTTTTAAATTAAAATTCTGATTGCTTCTCATACACTCTATGCGCATGCAAGGCTTGATGGAAGATGGTGTTTGCCACATGTTGAACATGCAAGTTTAAGGTGGAAGGACATGTGACCAGAATTTTGTTTTTCTCTCCTTTAATTTTCTTAGCGCATGAAAAGGCACAAAGGATAGTTTTAAATCTGATTGAGTTAGAGTGTTAAAGTGTAAGATCAGAATTCCATCCTTCCTACCTATGTAGCGTGACAAGTGAGGGCTGGATGACATTGTTTATCCAATAAGATTGCATGCAATGCTGGCTACTTGTTATCTATTGGTTGCATTGCCTTAAGGCTGATTGCCTTTGGAAAATTCAACAAGCAACTTCAGCCTTTTCCTTGGTGCAGCCCATGCGCATAGAAGGGAGGGATTTTAGTGGCCAATCTGTCCACTTTTTGATGATATAAATCAGAATTTCTGCTCACACTACCTATACCTACGCGCACATGTGGAGGGAAGATAAGGATAACTTGCCATGTGTGATCACCTACCAATCAAAGACTAACTTATGGAGTTTCTTTGGATATTATTAAGATAATACACAATGAAATTTTGGGCTGCACTAAGACCCTCTTTGCAGCCCCTTATGCTTCGGCCCACAAGCATAAAAGAAGGAAACAATAACACCAAAATGACAAGCCCAATGGATTACCATTCCAAGATTATTCTAGGACATCATAAAGTTCCACGTCTCCTAAGTACCTTTAATTTTTTTATAGATCGATTTTCTATCATGCTCATATACTTTACTAGTATTTCACATGCCTAAGGTACATTCGCATATATTCTAATAATTCAAGTAATTTCTCTACTTCTAACCATAGGAGTCAAAATTAAACACACATTCCATGTGATTCGAATTTTCAATCATGCATGCTTATGCCTTATAATAATGTATATATATTTCTTAATTACGTGGGATGTTACATATGTGGTGTAATTGAACAATTGAATTAAAGACCATTGGTATAGGTTAATAATAGGATTTTATGACATGTGTAAGTGTTGAATTGGATTGAAAACCTTGTGGGGTACTTCCTTGAAGATTTCGAACCATAGTGTGTGTAACAGCTCGTTGTACACCGGTATTGTTAACATTAATTATGATATTAAGCGCAGTTACAATCACAGCAGTTCCTTTATAAAAATGCGAGTACACTTTTTCTGTTTATTACGCGAGCATTTAAGACAATAAAAAGTGTAATAAATAAAAGCTGTGATCGTAACTGTAAAGTCTTTGCGGAATAATTATTTAAACTAAGCATATTATATGATAATATTTTGTACTTGTAAGTTGTCTAACATTTCAGGTGCAAAAAGGAAAGGGATGGTCATGGTGCCCGAAATTTAAATTTTGAATTTTAAATTAATGTGTAATTTTGCTCTATTTAATTAGAGTTGTAATTTGTTTTTTAAATTTTGTATCTTAAGTTTGTCCCTCCAAAGATGTTTTGTAGTTTCTTTAATTATTTGTAATTAGAAAAATTAGGCTAGTGGCGTTTAGACGACAAGAAGCCGTGGCTTGAGAAGCAAGATGGACAAATGAGCGAGCACCATGACTATCTCAAAATAAAAATTGTTTTATTTGCATGTATGTTTTGTACGACTAGCATGCATGAGATAATATATCGCGATATGTATGCTTTGTGGCTTAAGACGTCTAGTATGAATGAAATTGGACAAATCGCGTTTGTATGTATTATTATGCACGTCCAATTACGACTAGTGTAATCCGATAGATGTTTGACATAGGATATGACTAGCATGATAATAATACTAATGCGTTTGATGAGACCTAATAAACCCCTAAATAAAAGGAACCCTTAAAAGGAATAAATTATTAAGCATATGATTACCTCCCACCACCAATATTACTCGAACCTCCTCTACATAGTGGTGCTCCACAACTCAGTTGGGACCCACTGTTTCGTTGAGTAAGAGTAGTATTAGAATTGTAAGACACTTAGGGTGCTGGTTAGTGCTTAACTTAGGCATAAGTTGCAGGCTCAGCCGGGCTTATGTGCTTAGGGTAATGATGCTAGGTTGGTTGCATGAGATGCACCACTAAGTGACAAAGAGTTGTTAACCTAATGTTAAGAGATGGTATGAGATACTGTTGATGAGGATCAACCCATTATTTAAATTAATCTTGCGGTCTCAGACGGGGGTTAAAATAAATAATCGCACTCGTAATCCCACTACGGTAAAATCTAAAAGTAGATAAACCCTAAGTCAAATGGTAAGGGTCATTGACTTAGATAAAATAGTGGGAGGGGCAAATTATTTAAAGTCTTTAATAATTTGTTACACAACAATATATATTAATTAATCTATCTTTACATTTTCAGTTTTTAGTATGACTAATTCACTGTCACTGCGCTCAATACTCAACACGAACAAACTGACCGGTCCTAATTTTATGGACTGGTTTCGGAATGTCAGAAATGTTCTGTGGGCCGAAAAAGTTGCTTATGTCCTTGACACTGCTTTACCTATTGTGCCTAAGGAAGGGGAAGATGGGTTCACGGAATTTGAATTCGAGGCCCACAAGCAACACATGGATGATAATGTGTTGAATTGTTGCATCATGCTGGTATCCATGTCGCCTGAATTGCGTAAACAACACGAGCATATGGATGCCCCCTCTATTATCCTGCATCTCAGGGAGTTGTATGATATTAAAGGCAGACATGAGAGGTATGAGACCTTTAGGGAATTGTTCCTATACAAGATGACTGAAGGCATGTGTTTTAACCGCCATGTACTGAAGATGATAGCGCTCATCGAAAAGTTAGAGGGTCTAGGGTTCACAATGGATGCTGAATTAATTAATGACTTAGTTCTATCATCACTTCCTCTTTCTTTTAGTGAATTCATAATGAATTACAACATGCATAGGATGCTTGTGAGCTTGCCAGAGTTGTTAAGTATGTTAACAACTGCTGAAATGTCTATCAAGAAGGATGAGACACAAGCTCTTCTGATTGGTGGGCCTAAAAGGGCCAAGGGTATGGGCAAGGAGCCTGCAAAAGGCAACTCCCTTAAGCCCAAAGGAAAATCCAATAAGAAAAAGGGCAAAGAGAAAGGTAAGAGTGCACCCAAGGACAAAAGCGATGTTGTATGCTTCCATTGTGGCAAGAATGGCCATTGGAAGAGGAATTGTCCAGACTACCTGAAGAGTGTGAAGGAGCATGGTGATGCTTCTACCTCAGGTATTTACATGATTGGGATAAATTATTCTTGTGCTAATCCGACTTCATGGGTATTGGATATCGGTTATGGTTCTTATAATCTGCAATGTGATTGCAGGTGCTTAGGAGCCCTAGAAGATTGGAGAAGAACGAGGTGGACCTCCGCGTTGGTGATGGAGCAAGAGTTGCTGCTCATGCTGGTGGAGATACGGACCTCATTAGCCTACAGGCCTCTTATTGCATTTTAATAATTGTCTTTATGTTTCCGGCATTTCTACAAACGTTATTTCTATTTCTTGTTTAGAACAAGATGGTTTTGCTTTCACTATTAAGGACGGTACATTTTCTATCATTTTAAATGATATTATTTTTGGTACTGCTTCTTTAGTAAATGGCTTGTATGTTTTGGAAATGGGAACTGAAGTACTCAATGTAGATGTGAAATGGCCTAGGATAGATAATCAATCCTATCTTTGGCACTATAGACTAGGGCACATAAATGAAACAAGATTGTCTAGGATGCATAGAGATGGATACCTAGATTCCAAGCATTTGAAATCCTATGGACAATGTGAATCTTGTCTAGCTGGAAAAATGATTCATCAAAGGCCCAACAGGCTTGAGATTCATAGGGCTAGTGAGTTATTAGAACTCATTCACTCTGATGTATGTGGCCCAATGTCTATTGAGGCTAGAGGAGGATACTCCTATTTCATTACCTTTACTGATGAAGTAGAGAAACAGCGTGGCAAGATGATTAAGTCATTGCGATCAGATCATGGTGGTGAATATCTGAGCCATGAGTTTCAGGATTATCTAAGAGAAAATGGAATTCTCCCGCAGTTTACTGCACTTTACACACCACACCAAAATGGTGTCTCCGAAAGGAGAAACAAGACCTTGTTAGACATGGTTAGGTCTATGATGAGTGAGACTCAACTTCCAAAAACGTTTTGGGGATATGCCTTAGACACAGCGGCATACCTTCTAAATAGGGTACCATCTAAATCTGTTCAGACCATACCATATAAGATATGGAACGGTAAGAGACCCAACCCGAGTTACCTCAGGGTATGGGGATCGCTGGCTTATGTCAAAGCGTTGGCATCAGACAAGCTTAGTGTTGAGAGTACTAAATGTCTATTTGTGGGGTATCCCAAGGTTCTAAGGGATACTGCTTTTACTCCAAGAATGAACACAAGGTGTTTGTGTCCAGGAATATTGAGTTCCTTGAGAAGGATTTGATCTCTCAAGGAGCCAGTGGGAGTAAGATTGATCTTGAAGAAGTACAAGAACCATAAGAACAGATTGAGGAACCCGAGTCTGCTCCGCAGGCGACGTTCTCCAATGGAGAAGTAAACACACAACTCCGTAGATGTACGAGGGTCATCCATCCACCTGAGAGGTATGGGTTTGTGATTGAGAATCAGCAAACCGTCGAGGATGATGAACCAAGTAACTACGAAGAGGCAGTCAAGGATGTTGACTCTTCTAGATGGCTTGAAGCCATGGAATCTGAAATGGATTCGATGTATCAAAACAAGGTATGGACCTTGGTTCCTAAACCGCAAAGAATAGTTCCTATCGGTAACAAATGGGTCTTTAAAAGAAAGACTGATGCAGATGACAACGTTCAGACCTGCAAAGCTAGGTTGGTTGCGAAAGGTTATCGTCAAAGACAAGGAGTTGACTATGATGAGATTTTCTCACCGGTTTCCATGATCAAATCTATTAGGATCATGCTTGCGATAGCGGCATATCACGACTATGAAATTTGGCAAATGGATGTCAAGACCGCATTCTTGAATGGGTTCTTGAAGGAGGAAGTGTACGTGACACAACCTGAAGGCTTTGAAATCAAAGATCAGGAGCATATGATATGCAAATTGCAAAGGTCGATATATGGGCTAAAACAAGCATCAAGGAGTTGGAATATTCGTTTTGATGAAATCGTTAAGAGTAACAGTTTTATTAAGAACGAGGATGAACCTTGTGTTTACAAGACGGTTAGTGGGAGTAATGTCGTCTTCCTGGTACTTTATGTAGATGACATATTTTTAATAGGAAATGACATCCCCACACTACAAATAACGAAAGAGTGGCTTTCAAAAGGCTTCACCATGAAGGATATGTGAGAAGCGGCCTTTATACTTGGTATAAGGATCTATAGAGATAGATCCAATAGGGTGCTGGGTTTATCTCAATCCACGTATGTTGACAAGATGCTAAAGAGGATTAGCATGGAAGGGTCGAAAAGGGGTTTTCTTCCCGTCAGTCATGGGGTACATCTTTCAAAGGCTATCCTAAGTCACAGCCTGAGAAGGATCGCATCAGTGGAATTCCATACGCTTCGGCTATTGGATCCATCATGTATGCCATGATATGTACGAGACCAGATGTCTCATATACTTTAAGCATTACGAGCAGATACTAGTCTGACCCTGGAGAGGGTCACTGGACAGCAGTCAATGTTAGTATTTGGGTGTCCTAGAGACAATCTTATGATTAAATAAGGACATAGATGTAAACCTTTTTCAAACATTGTCGCAAATAAATAAAAGCACTCTTTATCTTGTTTCATAATTCTGTCTCGATATTAATGTTAATATATTATGAATAACTTGATAAATCCCGTGGAATAAAATAGGTATCTCTTGAATATCTGTGATGAGATCACGATCATGAGGATTCAAGTATACCGGATGCTTATTCCTAATATTATGTTCCTAGTCTAGAGATACTGAGAATGAGGTCAGTAATCTCGGGTAAGACTAGCATGACTTATCTACTTGTATATGGATACAAGGTATAGACCTCATGTGCTACAGATATGGAGATGTCTTAGCTAAAGTCGTGGGTGGACCTATAAGAGTATAGCTCGCACTGAACGGATCCACAAAGAGACTCTATGAGGAAATCTCACAGATAGTATCATTAGAGTAGTCTCTTTATATTTGGGTATGTCTTTCCTTAGACCAGAAGTTATCACTTAGACTGTGTTCTAGAAGGCAAGCTTTGACTGTATACCTCGTCTGCCTGAAACATGGAGATTCATAGGTATGCTCTTGGGCTTGTCCTGATAGGGCACATGGCTAGGGTGATAAGCTGAAGGAATTCGTCAAATCTCTGTGAGAGATTAGGTTATCCTGAAACCGGAGAAATCAGGATGACATTTACAGTGACTCGGGAATCTATGCATAGTAAAAGAGATCATAAGATGATCTGCCTTTAGAGTCAGTAAATTGAAGACTCCCTATTTCATAAAAAGCTAACCCTAAACCGCAAAGGATGATACGTTTCTTTACCCTAGGTTTTATGGGAAGGTAACCGAGACAAAGGGACAAACATACGGCAACCAAATATGTTTAATATGATGATCAAATCATTAATCTAACTAGTTCTGGGGCAACAAAGCATTGCTAGTGCTCTGCGTTGTCATTAGATGGGTTGTGGGCTTATTGGGCCCAAGCCCATTTATGTCAGTGGCTATGTTGGACCTAATGGGTCACACACAAACACCTAATTGTCTAGATGCTCTAGCATTAAAAGTATTGGGCCTTATAATAGCTATTAGCCCAAGAAGTAGTTTGGAACTCCATCTAAAGGGGTGGAGGGCGCATGGTTAATGTAATGAGCTTGGACAGTCCAAGTCATTACTAATTAATTTAATTAGTTAAATTAATTAATTATCAAACATTTAAATTTTGAATTTTGGAATTTAAAATTTGAATTTTGAAATTGAAATTTTGAATTTGAATTTTGAAATTCGAATTTTAAATTTGAAATTTGAAATTTGAATTTTGAATTTTGAATTTTGAAATTTGAATTTTGAATTCGAAATTTTGAATTTTGAATTTTGAAATTTTAATTTTGAATTTGAATTTTGAATTTTGAATTTGAATGTTTGAAAGTTTAAATTTGAATATTTTAATATTTGAATTTAATAATTAAATTAGAATTGGCTATGAAATTTGTTTCATTACGAAAAAGGATAAGATAAGATCTTGTTTGAAAAAGACAAGATAAGATCTTGTTGGAACATAACAAGATTAGATCTTGTTGGAACATATCAAGAGAAAATCTCTTCGACATAATCCAAGGAGATATGGGGCGCTAATATGGCTGATGATTAGTCATCAGTATCAGCTCCAGAAGATACAATTTGTTGAGAGAATATTTGAGTGATTTGATTACTCAAATGTATCTGGTCATTATTTAGGCTATATGGGGCGCATCATATAACTGATTATATGATGATTTATGATCAATATTTGATTAGGTTTTGAACCTAATATATCATAAAGATATGATAGGATGTTGTTGGCAAGATTTGATGAGATTTGATTTGCAACAAATCCTATTCTCTCTCTCTTTGATGGAGCGCCCTTTTGGAAGGGATTTTTATTGATTAAAAATCTGATTTGTTTTTTAACAAATAGGCTCCTCTTGTGCGCCTCTTTGTATATGTTCCTTCTAGGGTTTTTAGAAAACCAACCAAGCCATTCTCTCATAATTTCCTGCGCCACTTTTGTGAGGTTTTCTCTCAGAAAACTTCACTCTTCCAAACACTTTTACATAGCCTCCTCTCATCACACATTGAGCGAATAGCAAGCCTCTTTGTGGTGATCAATTGGCGGCTTTACTAGAAGGAGTTCCTGTATCTAGACGCAGGTGGTGTGGATCAACGTTAGAGGGTCTGAACCCTTCAGACTTACCTTTGATCGTTTTGAGTTTTTCACGAACAAGGTATGACATACGTCTTAAAGTATGTATCTTGATATGCATGTGTATTCCGCTTGCGAAATTTTTTTGTTTTTCCCCTCTCACATGCTATGGCCTTCAAGGCCCTCTTTTTACTTTCAGCCAAGACCATCTTTAAGTACTTAAGAAGAACTAAGGATGCGTTTCTGGTCTATGGTGGGGTTGATGAGCTTTCAGTAAAAGGGTTCACTAATGCCAGCTTTCAGAGTGACAAAGATGACTGTAAGTCACAATCAGTGTTCATGTTCACCTTAAATGGTGGGGAAGTATCTTGGAAGAGTTCCAAGCAGGAGACAACAACAGATTCAACGACAGAAGCTGAATACATAGCTGCTTCAGAAGCGGCTAAGGAGGCCGTGTGGATCAAGAAGTTCATATCTGAACTAAGGGTGGTTCCAAGCGTAGATGAGCCCATACAGTTGCTTTACGAAAGCACCAGAGCCATTGCGCAGTCAAAGGAACCTAGGTCTCATCAAAGATCCAAACACGTGCTCCGCAGATATCACCTGATTAGAGTAATCATTGATAGGATGGATGTAAAGATGGATTATGTTCCCACAGATGATAACCTAGCCAATTCTCTGACAAAGGCTGTTTCTCAGAGAAAACATGATAGTCATTATGAGGCTTTGGGTATACGACTTAGGTCTGAATGGCTCTAGGCCAAGTGGGAGCTTGTTAGTATATGGATGTCCTAGATACAATCTTTTGATTAGATTAGGACATAAGTGGACTTTGTATTGTCGCAAATAAATAAAAGAATTCTTTATCCTGTTTCATATTTTGTCTCGATATTACTGTTAACTGGATAAACCCCTTGGAAAAAAATAGGTATCTCTTGAGTATCTGTGATGAGGTCACGATCATGAGGATTCAAGGATACTGGATGTTTATTCCTAATTTTATGTTCCTAGTCTAGAGACACTGAGAATGGGGATCAATGATCTCGGGTAAGACTAGCACGACTTATCTACTTGTATTCGGATGCAAGGTAAAGACCTCATGAGCTACAGATATGGAGATGTCTTAGCTAAAGTCGTGGGTGGACCTATAAGGGTATAGCTCGCACTGAACAGACCCACAAAAGAGACTCTAAGAGGAAATCTCACAGGGAGTATCATTAGAGTAGTCTCTTTATATTTGGGTATGTCTTTCCTTAGACCAGAAGTTATTGCATAGACTGTGTTCTAGAAGGCATGCTTTGACTGTATACCTCGTCTGCCTGAAACATGGAGACTCATAGGTATACTGTTGGGCTTGTCCTGAAAGAGCACAGGGCTAGGGTGATAAGCTGAAGGAATTCGTCAAATCTCTGTGAGAGATTAGGTTATCCGTAAACCCGAGAAATCGGGATGACATTTATAGGGACTCGGGCATCTATGTATAGTAAAAGAGATCATGAGATGATCTGCCTTTAGAGTTAGTAAATTGAAGATTCCCTATTTCGAATAAAGCTTACCCTAAACTGCAAGGGTTGATACGTTTCCTTACCCTAGGTTTTATGGGAAGGTAACGGAGACGAAAGGAAATACATACGGCAACCAAATATGTGTAATAGGATGATCAAGTCATTAATCTAACTAGTTCTGGGGCAACAAAGCATTGCTAGTGCTCTGTGTTGTCATTAGATGGGTTGTGGGCTTATTGGGCCCAAACCTATTTATGTCAGTGGCTATGTTGGACCTAATGGGTCACACGCTAACACCTAATTGTCTAGTTGAACTAGCATTAAAGGTATTGGGCCTAATAATGGTCATTAGTCCAAGAAGTAGTTTGGAAGTCCACCTTGAGGGTGGAGGGCGCATGGATCACAGTAATGGGCTTGGATTGTCCAAGACACTACTAATTAATTTAATTGGTTAAATTAATTATCAAACATTTAAATTTTGAATTTTGAAATTTGGAATTTGAATTTTGAAATTTGGAATTTGAATTTTGAAATTTGAATTTTGAATTTGAATTTTGAATTTGAATTTTGAATTTGAATTTTGAATTTTGAAATTTGAATTTTGAAATTTGAATTTTGAATTTTGAAATTTGAATTTGAATTTTGAATTTGAATGTTTGAAAGTTTGAATTTGAATGTTTGAATATTTGAATTTAAATATTTGAATTCAAATTTGAATTGGCTATGAAAAGTTGTTTCATAACAAAAGGATAAGACAAGATCTTGTTGGAACAAATCACTAGTATGAAGAGGAGATCTTTTGGACATGATCCAAGAAGATTGGGGCGCTGATTTTGGCTGTTGGTGAGTGTCATTTAGTCATCAAAATCAGCTCCAAAAGATACGGTCTGTTGGGAGAAAATTTGAGTGAGTTGATTCAAGTTTGAATGCAACTACTCAAACGTATCTGGACTCCTTTTGGGACTGAATGGGGCGCACAGTATGAGTGGTCATGTGATGACCATCAGGTCAGAATCTTGATTAGATAAAGACCTTATCTCATAAGGATACAATGGAGAGGTTGTTGGGAGTTTTGAATTGCAACAACTCCTTTATCTCCTCATTTGTTGTGCGCCACTTTCATGGGATTTTGAAGTGAAAAATCTGATTTCACTTATTTATTCCCTCACTCTCTTGTGCAATAGGGTGTGTGTTCCTCCTTTGGGTTTTTGAGAAAAGACCTAGCCATTCTCTCCTCCTTCCATGCGCCACCTTGTGAGGTTTTCTGTCTGAAAACATCACTCTTCTAAACACATTTGCCTAGCCTCCTCATTCATACATTGAGCGCATAGCAAGCCTCATTGTGGTGATGATAAACCCTTGGTTCATCAGGTTTTTAAGCATGAATTAATATCAAATTGTGTGATTAAATGGATGGAAAAGATGTTAATGTCCTAGAAATCTCTCAAATACAAGTTCTGAAGCTTATGTTGAAAATTTACATTGTTTTGTAGGGAAATGAAGCTCAAGAAGCAAAAGAGAAGGAAGAAGATTCTGAAGAATGGGAAAATTCTAAGTGTTGGGCGCTAAAACGCCCAAAGTCAAGAGTTTTAGTGCCCTGCTGCAAAATGAAGCCAAAAAGTGCTGGTGCTGAGCGCTAAAACGGCCAAGTCAAGCGTTTTAGCGCTCTGATGTGCAAAAAGGTTCTGGTCGTGAGCGCTAAAACGCCCAAATCGAACGTTTTAGCGCCCAAGACAGTTAAAAGCAGTTGGGCATCCGTCAAGGTTGAGCGCTAAAACGTCCAGAATTGAGAGTTTTAACGCCCATGTCAGTTTTCAATTGTAATTTGTAAATTATAAAAGGACAAGGGGCCTTCACATTCTGACATATTCCAGATATCAGATCTATCCTATCATATCTCATTCTGACTTTACCCATCACACTAGGAGAAGGGAGATCAGATCAGGTCTTTCATAGATCTGATCTGACTCCTTATTTTCTCTAACTTTCCAAATTCTTTAGGATTAGTTCTTGTAATAGTTAGTATTTCCTATGTAATTGTACTTGGAGATTGAAGACTCAACTATCATGACAATGGAGTTTGATCTATCTTTCTTCTCTTGTTATTATTTGTATTATGTCTGAGTAGAGTCTTTTGTAGTCTGATTCAATGGATCTCAAGTTTGAATTTATGAATGGTTAATTAGATGTTTTGTTTATCTATTATGTGATTGTATGAAGTTGTCTTGATTAATTCTTCATGTCGAGGAATAGTATAGAACAGACATGTTTACATTGTTTCTTTATTTTTGACAACTTCATCATCAGTGTTCTAGTAGTTAAGGGATTGATGCTAGGATTCTGATGTGATCTTAAGACCTTAGTAATTAATGCATGTGTAACACCCTCTCTTGTAGGCCTCTAAGAGAGTTGTTTGCTAAGCGGAATTAGAGTTTTTTAATAGTATTTTAGAGACTGGAAAAAATCGCTTTTACATTGCCAATTAAAACTAAAGAGGGGATCTGGTTAATTACTAAAATCAGAATACGCAAAATTTCTTCAACTTACTAAAAATATAAATTTCCTGATAGACCTTGTTGTCTTTAAAAATTCGTATAAAATCCAGTTCAACAATTCAAAAATATATTCTTTGTAATCTGGAAACTAGACATCTGGGGCTTCACGTTCATATAAAATAATGGTTTGGAGTTCGTTTGCCCCTCGAAACATAACTCGCAAAATAAGAGAGAAAATAGTGGAAATATCACAAATGTCCTGGCTGGTAAAATTCATAATAAATCGATCTTTCAGAATTTCTTTGCAAGGTTTATAAGAAAATCGGAGGTCCATAGCCCCAATACGACAACTTACAAAGTGCTCGCAAAGACTTTTCAAAACTCAGCATTTAGATAACATGTCAAAATCCTTTTCGCAAATTTCAACATCTGTTTCCAAAATACTTGCTGGTCATAAAATCGTAATGCAATAATAAAATCATAGTTCACAGTAATAAAAGCTTCTCAATTTCATACAGTCATCCATAAAATATCACATCAATAGCAGCATGCCCAAAACAGTAGAAGCCAACAGCAAATATCCAAATCCTCAAAAGCTTTTACGTCCTCCTGCCATTTTGTAAAAATAGCAGCCCCAAAGGGGTGAGAGAAAATCCCAGTAGTGTGGCAACAAAACCATAATGCAACAATATTAACTTAGCACAAAACCATAAATAGTCACTTCAAACATTTAATCCTTTTCATCATATATCATAACGCGTATATAACGCCCTTTTTCCTTTACGCTCATAGCACCGTCGTGCGCGTAGCATCACAGTGGGTATTCCTAATGGCTCCCATGAAGGTGAATCCCACTGTGGAACCTATGCGGACTGAAGCCAAGTGTCCCCTCTCCTGGTACCAGGCATGCCTATATGATGCATGCTCAGTCACATGTCCTCAATACAAATATATATATTCAAGATGTCATGAATCAAGTATACATGCCATGTTATGCAATCGCACCCAACAGAAAAATGTATTATGATGTAAAATGCATGCATATATCATATCATCCTTTCATATTCTTACCATTGGCTCATCATCATCATAACATACATAGGACAAATGTGAGCAACACATCACAATTCCATACACTAGTCAATAGTCACATTAGGTAATACCGCCTACACATACCTTATGTCCATGCAATAATCAACAGCACCAAAATTCAGCCCACTCAATAAGAATTACGTGCACCTAAATACATGCGGTACAAGTCAGAATTTTATTCATACATTCCTATTATTTATAAGAAATTTGCATGCCTCTTATTCTTGTATTTTATTCGATTTACCATACTTCTTGTGCATCACCATTTTCTGCCTTACCATTATTTAATAACATATTATCATACTGTCCTATTAATTTAATTCGAGCAAAACTTGATACAACAACATATACCAACTAGACCAATTTAGAATTTCTAAATAATCTTTTCTATAATTTACAAACAATTTCTATGCCACCTAACTCTTGTATAGCATCGGTTTTCATGTTTTTCATGACGAGTAATTTTCTGATTTCATGCTAATTATTCTAACTTGTAACAATAACAAATCCTAGGTTTTTCCTTGTATACCAATTCGGTTTTAACCTGCTTATTACTCTAAACAATTCCGGGTTTCACATTAATTTATTTCCAATAAGTAACAGCGAATAGTTTCGACATATTCAGAATTGGATTTTAGAATTAAAAAGGATGCTCGTGGTATTTATTTACATACCCAACTCTGTTAAACTTAAGGGTGCGCTAAAGGGGTTCTGTACACTTACATTCCACACATGTAAACCACTATTAATTTGCCTAACCCACTGTTATCAAGTGATCTACCTATGGGCTCCTTTGTATGTATTTTCGACTTATACAGTATGCTTCAACAAGGATCTTTTAATTTTCATTTATATCGCCTTCCCTAGATGGGTTAAGAGTACACTACTAAGGTTTTAGCATGTTGTCTTCATGGTTGAAACACATGCCATACTTGCTATGTTTTCAAGTCAAAGAGCAGTCCCCAAAACAGTAAGGGCTCTCTTCCATGTTCCAAAATAGGTTCTTTGTTTGCATGCAACAAGAGATCATGGGTTAACCAACTAGACAAAAACCAAGGAAAGGAAATGACAAACATAACTCCTCTATAAATGGTTTTAGAGACCGAAACAGTAAGGAAACAAGGGACTAATTTTACTCTACGTTACCTTATTACATGTGACCAAAGGTTCTTAAATGGTCACGGGGCAGCAACCAAAAGATGTAGCAGCTTCTGCCCTCTCTCAGCGCTCCTATAGTTCTGGCTTCGGCTGCATGCGAGGGGAAGTTCCATGGAGGGACAGAGAGAAATGGTGAGGTGCATGTACGGAGAGGCAGTACCTCAACTCCTTGCTAGAGTAATGCCCTTTCCTTTGAAGTTCAAGGCTTCTGCAAGGGATGAGAGTGATGTAAAGTCTCGGAGGTTTTCTTTTGTGTTACTCTCAAAAGAGCTCACGGTCACAAGGAATAAGAGAGATTTGGTTTGCTTCTAATCCATGGAGTGAGCAATCAGTTTGGAGACTCTCACTTCAGCGTCTAAGGGAAGAAGAAAGCTAACGGGAAAGTATTCAGTCTTCGGGTTGGCCTTCTTCTCTTTGCGCCTATGAGGAAGGAGAAGACAGCAAGGTTTGCCCAACATTCTGACCAAGTGTATCTAACTCAGATTTGTAATACTACTCCTATGCGTACAAACGTAGGGAGGGAGATGATTTAAGGACCAATGATAAAGCATGCATGTAGGTCACTCTCCCTTCATTGGTGGTAAGTGGTGTCAAGGCTGACTTGGACTTAACACACACACCCATTCATCAAAATCCTCTTTCAATCCTAAACGCACCAATGGTGGAGGGATAAGGTGGTTAGATGTTATCATGTGTGTCCACTTGGCTAATGTTTTAGTACTACACAAACTTTATTAAATGATAAATGGTAAAACCTAATGGATCATGGTTGATCTAAGCCCTTCAAGAGGACCCTTGGGCCGTGGCCCTTAATGGGAAGTGGGCTCCAAATTAGTGCCCTAAAGGTTCACCCCTCACATATCATATCCTACTAATTATTTACTAAGGGTTTATTTTTTTTTTTAATGAAATTAATCACATATTTTTAATGAGTACTCATATAAATTCTACGTAGTGTCATGCTTTCTATGTATTATAATTAAATTATTGCCATCCTCATAACTAGAATTTCGCATGTGTAAAATAGGTACTCACCTTCCATGGTAACACCAAAAATTCCCTAATTTTAATTTAACTTCGTCCTAGAGCAAACATTTATATAATCCGAATGCAAATACTCCACCACATTCCTAATTGCAATTAAAATAGATTCCTAATTAGACGGGATGTTACAGCATGTATTAAGAAAGGAATCACCAAGGGATTGGGGTTTCTGATTAATGTGTCTATCAGGGTAGTAAGGGATTACATCTTGAGATGATAAGAAAAAGGTTGATCAACATCACATAGTAGATAATTCATAATGGAAATTGGTTCATCTATAAATTCATGTTTGAGGGAAAATGACATCTCACTACTTGTTACATTATAATTTACATTTTATTTATTTATCAAGTTTTAATTCAATTTCAGTGTAGTTTCTGGTGACAAGAAATCTATGCAATCTATGAACTTTTTTTTGATTCAACTCAAGTACATATGGTTAGTCAGTGCTTGACACAAATCCTCGTGGGAACGATCTTTACTCATCATTTTATTACTTGTACGACTAGTACACTTGCTAGATCCGCAACAGGTGATCAATTGGTGGTTCTACAAGAAGGAGTTCTTGCATCTAGACGCGGGTGGTGTGGATCAATGTTAGAGGGTTTGAACCCTTCAGACCTGACCTTGATCATCCTGAAGTTTCACGAACAAGGTATAATATACGTCTTAAAGCACGTATCTTGATATGCATGTGTGCTCCGCTAGCGAAAATTTTTGTTTTTCCCTATCACATGCCTCGACCTTCAAGGTCACTTTACTATCAGTTCTTTGGTTGTCTTTCGATTCCATTCCCTTGGGTCAGTTTCGATTGAATGTTCCACTGCATGTATTTGTACAGCGTTGAAATGATCTCTTCCCCCTGCATGTAGTTGGAAGCGGTACTTGGGCAAAGGAAAAGTGAAGGACTGCCTTTGGTCAATTGTAGTCTTGTGTGCTAGTGAGCTGGTGAGTTGAATTTCCAGCTTACCTTTCTTCCCTGCCACACTGATTCGGCTGACTTATATTTTTAGGAAGTAAATTATGTTTGTCATTCTTCTTTTATTTCTGTGCAAGTTGAGAACGTGGACCTTTTGGGGAGTGGAAGGGTGAGTGCAGAACAAAAATTATTGACCGTTTCCTTGATTGATTAACGAGTTGTTACTGTACAAGTAAGAGGTACAAAGGAAAAACAAACTTTTATATCCCTGCTCTTCTGTTTCGGTTCGTATGGGTAGCCTAGGAAATTAGTTTCTGCCTTTTTGCTTGTTGTACAGCCACTAAACCTTTAATTATTGAAGCGCGAAAACTTAAAGAATGAATTTTTGAGGTTTAAAATATAGCTCTATTATTATGGTTAAATCGGTTCTTATGTATAAGATTTGGTTAATCTTTGCTTGTGTTGAAACTACATGTACAGCTTGCTTATGACCTTGTTTCTTCCACCGTAAGCCTTATAGAGAATGAGATGAAAATAAATTAAGTTTGTGCGTATGATCCCTGGTCAAAACCGAATCAGTGGGTAGGCCACATTGGGACTTGTTATTTGCTAGCAATTGAACTAGTGTTTTGTCAACGTGTGGTAAAACTAATATCGAACTAGAAAAATTTAGGTAGGCAGTGAACCTTGAACTCTGTTTTGATTTAAACCTGGCATGTATTGAAACCATATGGGCAGCTTTCGCGAGGCCTTGTCCCCTCTCACGCAAACCATGTAGGAAATTTTATGTAAATAAATTCTCCTTGTGCACCTTCTTGCCTGGCCAAGTCGAACCTACCTGTGTGGGTCCTTAGAATTCTTTTGTTACTTGCTAGTGATTAGTAAGATAAATATAACGGCAGAAATATACTTCGCATAGAAAGCATGAAACAAACTTCATGTTAGAAAAATTAATTTAGACTAAAAGTCATGAAAATCCTATCGAATCAAGCTTTGCATGTGTTAGAACTATTTGGACAGCTCTTGTATTACTCTCCTAAATTATGTAGAATTGTCATGTAAATAAAAAAACCTAAGACACCTATTTAATGGACAAGAAACCGAAACCACCAGCATGGAGACTCAAGGCTATGTAAAGGATAATTTGTACCATCTAATTAATGGTAAAGACAACCGAATTAAATGCTTAGGGATTTATACTTATGTCATTTGTTAATCTTTGGCAAAATTAGTAAAACAGAAAATTAAATAAGATGGGATGCATGATAAATTGATTGAAATTATAGGAGCTGAAAGCATGGAAAATTAGTTTAAAAGTCAGGAAATGAACTTAGTCCTAGGAGCATGAATTCTGAATGGAACCTTGTGATTTTGTAAATAAATTAAGTAAAGAAATTCTGTTTAGTACTTTTGATTAGGCTCATAAAACTCAAGAAGGCTGGACGGACTTGGGGCTGTTTTGATTAGGAAGCTAAAGTATCAGGTAAGTGTTTGGTGGTATTACCTAATGTGACTATTAGCTAACGTGTAGAATTGTGAATTGTTGCTCACATGTGCCTAATGATTATCATGCTATTTATGATAAAAGTATTTTGCCTATGGAAATGTTATGATGGTAACTCTGTTATGAAAGGAAATGATGGCGTGGCAGTATGGCATCAAAAGTACATGAAGTATATGTTATCATGATGATGATATAAGCATGCACTTTACATCATACCACATTTGTTTTTCTGTTTTGTGTGTGACAGCATAGCATGGCATATATGCACAGGATTCATGTTAGCCTTGGAATTTAGAATAGTTATATACAGGACCATATGTATGAGCACGCATCATATAGGCATCCCTCGGTACCAGGGTATGGGACACTTGGCATCCGTCCGCATAGGTCACAGTGGAATTCACCAAATGAGGGTGTCGTGCATTGAATTTCCACTGTGTATGTACGCGCACGACGATGCTATGAGCGTAAAGATGGCGTTATATACGCACTATGATATATGATGATGTTTACCAAGAAATGAAGTTAATGTTGATGCGACAGTTTTATAATTTTGTGCCTAGTTTAATATTGTTGCATTACTGGTTTTGTTGCCACACTACTAGGATTTTCTCACCCGTTTGGGGCTGCTATTTTTACAAAATGGCAGGAGGACGGAAGAGCAATGGAAGACATGATTATATGGATATGTGCTGTTATGTGCTGCTGTATGGACTATTGTTGTTGCTGTTTTATTTGATGGATGACTGTATTATTTTGAGAAGTTTGGATTGACTGTTGAACTATGATTGTACTTCTGTTTTAAGATTTTATGGTCAGTAGGACTTTGTTAAAAAAATTCTGGAAACGTTTTGCGAAAAATATTTCTTAAGAGTTTGAATGCAGTTTTATAAACCGTTTTGCGAGCATTTTGCAAGTTATATTTATTGGGGCTACAGACCTCCGAATGAGGTATAATATATATGTACGCGAAGCCCCAGATGTCTAGTTTCTATATTACAAAGAATATTTTTAAGGATCGTGGAACTTGATTTTATACGAATTTTTCAAGACAGCAACGTCTGCCAGGAAAATAACATTTTCAGCAAGTTAAGAAATTTTGAAACTCTGATTTTTGTAAGTAACCCGATTTCAATTATAAGTTTTAATTAGCAACATCAAAATGATTTTTCAGTTGTTAAAATGACGTCGAAAACTCTAATTCCGCTTAGCAAACAACTCTCTTGGATGCATACAAGGGAGGGTGTTACACTAATTGGTATCAGAGCAGTTTTGATTCAAGGTGTTTGTTATGATTGCTGCATTGGTTGCTGTTTGTTAATCCTTGTTGTTTGTATATGTTGTGTGATCATTGTTGTTCAAATTTAACGGTTGAATTGTTCAATAAGTGCTGAACTGATTGCTGTTGAAAGTAGCTATGGAACTGTGCCGGTTGCTGCATACTAGAATTAATTTTCTGAGTTGCTTGAATTATGATTGACATGTGTTGAACTGTTTGTTGGATGCTAGATGTTAGAATTAATTTATTGGTCAGTATGAATTATGATTGGTACTTGCTGAACTATTCTGTTAAACTATGAAAGTTAGTATGATTAAAATGTTAGAGTTATTATAAGCTATTTTGAAATTGCCTTATGGAGTTGTTATATACAGCAATATGAGATTAACTTACTCGGAGCAGCTTTGAGTCTTGAGAATTGTGTGAGATACTGTTTGGTTTTCTGAAATGTAGATTGTATTGTATAGATTTACCTTGTTGTTGACCTGATAAGTAGAGGGCAGTTGTGCAGTAATACGTGTAGTCTGGTTGAGAAATTGAGGTTAACCTGTTCTATTGATTGACTGGTTTGCTGTTGATATTATTGATGTTGTTCAGGTTTCCGTATAATATGTTCTGTTTTATTATTTCCCCAGTTCGGTTGTGCTGTTCATATTATGCATTGAAATATTTGATTGGAAGTGTTTGCTGATACTAAATTGTGCAAGAGTTGTCTGACTGTGTTATGTTGCAGTTGAATGGGAATGTGTGAATTGTCTAATTGTATGATGGATTATTTGATATTCTGTCTTGAAGCGGGAACCATGTCTTAATCTTGAAACTACTGTCGTGTATGTCATGCGGTGAGTAGGATCCGCTCATTGCCTGGCATGACGAAAGTAGAATTAGCATCTATGAGACACGAAAACCTCCTCAAGAGAGAAGTCTGAAGAGTGTTGGATTGTAGTTGATTAATGCTTGAATGAAGAATAAATAATGAAGTATGGAGTTTTCTGATTCCCAGTGTGTGATGAGGTGATACTCCAGCTGTGACTGAGAATGGGTCTGGCCAACACATTCTCCAGTAACACGGTAGTATTAAACTGTCAAACACCGAGAATCAATTAATGAAAAAGTTTTGTTTGGTGGTTTTGGTACTTATGCTTGAAATTGTGTAGGAAGTTAACCGTGGAATGACTTGAATAATTGGAACAAGCAAACTAAAATTGTAGAACCATATAAGTGGACGTAGTAATGAACTGATGTTTAAGTTGTATTAAGAGTGAGTGATCTCTGTTTGATAAATTGGATACATGAAGACTTTTAATTTGGTATTGGTTTGTTATAACACCTCAGATTTCTAAATCAAATATTAAAATATTAAGTGAGTAATTAAGTGAAGGATTAGTGAAAAATCCTGAAGATTAGGCTAAAATACAAAGAAAGGGCAAAACGGTAATTAGCCAACACGCAACCCTAGGAAGATAAAAAAATTGAGTAGAAGGTCTCAGATGGTAAAAATAACCCTGGAAATGGGTTCAGAACGAAAAATTGAGTGGATAGGCAAGTTTCAGAAAAATCAGTGAATAGTGTTTTTCGCGGGTAAAAATACCGCGGTACGATTGCACCGTAAAACGTGCCAGTTGAGTTTTGAGCTCTAGGTTTCAAATATGATTTATGAATGGTCTATAGAACGAGGAAATATGATTTATGATAATATTTGATGGAATTAAGTCAGTTTGGGGAAGTGTGCCAATCGCGCGCGCAACAGATTAAAACAGTGTTTTCTCCGAATGACCGGAAAACTCCGGATTCATCTGATCAAGTATAATTAGAGGAGAATGGTTAATGTTAAAAATTAGAGTTTCTAAATAGGTTGTGAATCTTGGACGTTTAGTGGAATCGGAGGGAAATTCAAATGAGTTTTAAATCGCGTGAGGTGACGTGGGACCCACCCCACTCAAATTCACTTAAGCCACATCATCTCCCCTCACTATTCATCATCTTCTCTCTCCGTCCTTCCTTGCAAACCCGCAGCCCTTCCCCTCCATGGACCATTTCACTTCAAATTTTGATTTCTCCATAACTCCATCTTTTCTTAACCAAATCAAGTGATTCTTGAGTTGAAATTTGTTGGAAAACACCTTCTAAACACATTGGCAAGCCTTGAATCCAGCTATATTTTGCGAAAATCCCTCCACAAGGCCGCGGCTCATAGTTGGAGATTTGTGTTCATGGAGCTTCTAAGTGCTCCAATGGTGGAGTATGTTTAGGAGGAGCCTTGTACCTTCCATTTGGGTGAGTGTTCTTGCATTTAAAATGATTGAATGTGATGATTTGAATTTTGAACCCTAGACCTTGCATGGTTGATATGTGATGTTAGAGAGCTCAATTGGAAAATGTGTATTAGATGATAAAGCCTTAGAATGATGTATTAGAGCTAGAAATGCAATGAAAATTTTAAGTGAAAATTGATGATTTTTAACTTAGTGGATTTTGGGGTCATGACTTTGGACTTTTGAGTTTTGTGTTGAGACTTTGTTTGATGAATTGTGGTATGATTATATGATGATATAATGGATTGTGTGAGGGTTGGAGTGATTAAAATTGAGTGGAAATCCTTGGAATGCTCTAGGTCACAACTTGGCCTTTAAAGGAAAAATTAGGGAATTGATGTTGAAAAATAATTTGGAGGATGTGTTGTGTAATTATATGGTGATTAGATGGGTTGTGTGGTGGTTGGAAAGTGTTAGAATCAATGGAAAATAATAACTTGTGTTTAGGGACATAAATGAACCTAGAGTGAATTATTTAGCAAAGCGATGAATAAAAGACGTAAAACGGAAAAACAACACTTGAATTGGCCTCTAGGCAACCTAAGGAAGCATAATAAAATGAGAAAGAAAATTTAGAAAAATAAATCCTAAAATAACACTACAAGGGCCGAACCATCATGGTGATGGAAAGGATTTTTGTGTTTTTTCGCGTTTTGACATAAATTGACGTATACTTACGGCTATACATGGTTGTATTGGTTGTCGTACGTCGACTTGAATCCTGAACAATGAATCAGTGAATTGTCCTTGGTCCTGGACCAAGTGGATTGAGGCGTTCTGTTGAGTAGCAGACTTGGAACTTAAGCTGCTGCGGAGCTAAGTGAGAAAACTATTTAAGGTAACCTCTTGGTATCGGGGCTTGTTCCCCTTTTCTGTTCCACCTTGCCAGTTGATGGCAACGGTAGGAAGTGTATATGAGTAGTGTAGAACACATGAGCATGCATGCATTATTACAATGGGTACTTATGTACCGAGTCTCTGGCCAGTAGATAGTTTTTAGCCTTCGGGCAGTTTCGGACTTCCACTGGATAGGTCTCCAGGAGGGAGTTCCAGTTGACCGTGGGTCATGGTGTGTGATCCGGGTAGGAGCATACTAGGAATGTCTTTGGCGTTTTGGATGGTTGGGGCATCATGGTTGTGGTTTTTTGAACGCACCTTGGATGATACCCATAGGCTTATATATGCCCAGGGCGTACGTGGAATTGGGGTTACCATCCCGTATCGTCGTAGTTTGTATCTCTATATTCCCCATTTCTCTAAAACCCTTGCTATATCCCGTTTTAAAAATTGGTTGTTGTATTCTATTCATATGCATCGATGTGAACCATTGGGCGGAGTTTTCTCCAGAACCTCTGGGTTACTGAGATATATTCGTATATCTCACCCCGTCTCGGGGCATTTATTTCAGGATGTACCAGTGGCGTTGGAGCAGCGGGCAAGAGGCCCGTAGAGTAATAGAGGAACATTTTCAGTATTTGGCATATTGTTCATGTTGGCATGCCTAAGTCTAGTAGTTTGTATCATTTAAATTTATGTTTAAATTTGTAATTGAAGTTGTAATATTGTAAAGGATAATTTGAAGTTGAAGTCGTAAGTTGTAATATTTAAGTATATGTTGTAAATGTAAAAGAGATGCATGATGTACTAAGATGGAAGGATTTTAGGCCTATGTTAGAGTTATGGTTATATGCTTATATTGTGAAACTACATGTGAATGGGACCTTTGTGATTGAAACAAGTAAGGAATATAATGTGAGCTCTATAGTATAAACTGTGTAATAAATATAAACTGGATTTGGTTGTAATTGCCCCAAGGCGTTGTTGGTCCTTGTGTGTGCCACCCATTGGATTATTACTGTATTATTATGTGATTATTAGGTACATTTGAGGCTTAAATGATCTTGTACAAATTTGGGATTATTGGAAAAACAAAGGAAACTCTGGCGAATTTTCTGTAGAATTGGCAGATTTTAGGCAAACTTCGGGAGAGCATATCTCCCTCTATAGAGGTCCAATAGGGACGTGCCATACACCATTTTGAAGGTTGAGATGTCCTTTAACTTTTATAAAAATTTGGGAAAAATATGGGTTGGTCTTCGACCTGGAAAAATTGGAGGAACGCAGACTGCTCATGTGCCCACTGCACATGTGGCAGTTCTGGTCCTGTTTTGGGAAATTAATTCCCGCTTCGTTTCTCAGTCAAATTAAGCGTATGATATATCAAATCGAAGATTGAGGTGTCTAGTTTATGGTGTAGAAATTTGAGAGCAATTGGATTAGTGGATTCAGTGCAGTAATTCGTGGAGTGAGAGAGGTTTAGAGCTGTTTTGGGGTTGGTTGGCTATTTTGTTTATCCAACTTCAAACGGCGATAACCGGAGCAAATGAGCTCCGAATTGAGCGTGTGATAGCTTGTTAAAAAGGGAATTAAGCAAGAAAAAGATATAATGTGAGAAGGAGGTTTGGTTGCGAGCAGTGTGGTCACAGAAAAATTAGGAGTGAACCATGTTCGAATAGGTAAAAACGTAAAGTTTGGAAATTGGCTAAGTGGGTTTATGGGAACCCCTTAGTAACTTATAATAAATATACTGTGATGTAAAAATAGATAAAATAAATATTCCGCAAGAGTTAACAGTTATTGTCACAACTTTTAATTATTACGCGTTTTATTGTTTTAAATGCTCGCGTAATAATCGGAAAAAGTTTATTCATATTTTTATAAATGAATTGCTGTGATTGTAACTGTGCTTAATATCATAATTAATATTAACAATACCGGTACGTAACGGGATGTTACATCTGTCAGGATAGAAATTGAATGAGGAGTTTTCGGTTTGATAAATTGAGATTATGAAAATATTTTGTTTTGATTTGGGTATTGGTTTGTCAGGTATAGCAAATGAAGAAAAATAAATGAAACATGATTTTTGATAGTATGTCAGAGTTTGAGTTTATGAATTGCTTAAATTGTTTTAACTGTCTAGAATGTAAACTCCATAGTAGTGACGCTTAGTTAAAATCAGTTTGGGTGTTGTGCTCAAGAAATTATATGTGTTTCATGATCTTAATGCGTATATTCTGTTTTAGTCTAACTGCTTCATGAAAACTCTTGTATTTTGGGAGCCTGGTGTATTAATCCTTTTGTTTTGAGTATTTGGAATTAGGAACTCTCTTTTCTGTTGGAAAATTTGTTGTGAAAAGAATAGCTATGCCAGTAACTGTAGTCTTCTTGTTATTATTAATTGCCACTCTAAAGGGATATTTAACTGCAATTAAGATGTCGAATGTAGTTATTGTGCATGTGAATTATGAAAGCCTGGTTTATTTGATGGATTATGATTGGTAGCGGTTTTAAATTGTAATTTGTGTAATGATTGGAAAGTTCATATCATAGTTAATGGATCCTCTGATCAGTGGAGCCAATTACATCCGAGGTACCTAGGACAGCGGAAAGCTCGAGGAAGTTTCCTCATACGGGTGTTTTGACGAACTGTATGAGAGGTACCATCTTACGTGATATGTACGAAGACCATGATAGAATTAATTAGCTGTATACATGACTTCTTGGTATTCTGGATTTGTTGAGTACGTTGTAAAAGAATAGATTTGGTTGCATTGATTTTAGAAAAAATTTAGACAGTAGCTACAAAATAAACGAACAAGCGTAACGTCCATTATAGTCTTGACAAATAGAAGTTAGTACCTTGGAACCTAGGTATCCTTACTCGTGTTCTTAATTCAGTTTCATCGTTAGAGCTTAATTAGAAGTGCCTCCTAAACCCTAAGCTCTAGCCAAAAGTACTCATCATCAATGCAATCCCTTCTTCCGTAAGATAATGTCAAATAAGGTGTTGTTAACTTGATTGATGCAGTTAAAATTTTATACCTCAATAGTGATGGACTAAGATCTTTAGAAAATAAAAACATTTACTGAAATTCTGTCTGTGATGAAATTCCGTGATTTTATGAAGTCCCTTCTACATTGTAAGTTGGAATATAATGCATTCTATTTTACTTTTTCGTTGCTCTATAGACTATTAAATTGTGGAATTCTATTGGTGATGGTGGCCAAGTCAGGTAATTAGTGATGACTTGAGTATTGAATTGAATTTTATCATATGTAAGGAATAACTAGGGAGTGGATGAAATTATAATTTGTAACATGTAAACTTTAAAGATAAAATAAGTGTAATTGAAGGCTCTAGTTACGTAGTTCTCTGTTTGCACAAGTATTAGGCAGGTACATATAATTGTTTTAAAATTGTCTAATTCGGGATGGTAAAATTTTGTTGTGTGAGAAATTGTGAAGTGACCTTGTAAACTGAATTGTGAACTTTCAACCCATTTTGCATAAAATTATTAAGTCATAATGTAGGTAATGATATGTGTCTTCAGTAGAGTAAGTGCAGCAAGTGAATAAAAAAGAGAATGGCATATTATCGATGTGGACACCCATAAAGAAACGAAGAACATAAGTAATAGGGTAATGGATAGCTGGAGATTCTTGCTTAGTAAAATAATGTGTGGTTTCACTTAATCTTTGTTCCAGTGCGGTTGTTTGGTTCTATCAACCATCAAGTATAAAATTTATATGGTCAAGAAATATTGTACAAATGGATTTGTTAGTTGTCGATTAATTCTGTAATAAAGCCCTGAGCCTCATTATGATTTGGGGATAATTGGAGTCTTCATTGATTAAGATTATGTATTGGAGTTCTTGATCGGTTTTACTTCGTGTTTGTTGCCGTATAGTCTTTAACGTTGCTTGAATAGAAACCAGAAATTTGTTTGTTATGATTAAGCTTAGGAAAGTTCTATTTCCTCCCGTACGAGTAAGGTTTTGTTATGTATTATCTGATGAACTTGTGAAGTGCGATTTATTTGTAATACTCGGAATTAATTGATGATTTGTATAAATGACCAGCTGAATGTGATCTGGGTTCTTTCACTAATGTAATTTTGTTTGGCATTCGGCTCGAATGGTATTGGAATTGGTAGGACGAAGTTCGGGGACAAACTTCAAATTTTGATGGGGAGAATGTAACATCTCGCATAATTAGGAACTTCTATAAATTATAATTAAGAATGTGAAGCATGCTTGAAACTCGAATTAAATTTTGGTTTAGAGTGGAATTAATTTAAAATAGGAAAATGATTGTTATGGCTATTATTAGTTGGTATATATTTATGTAGAAATGTTAAGAATTCGAAATACTAGTCAAGGAGGGATAGTATTAAGTTTAATTACAATATAGGTAGAAAACTTAGTTGCTACTTAGTGGGAACATGAAATAATGATTATTAGGAAAAATATTTAAGGTACAACTTACAATGAAATCCTAGATAATATTTGTGAACTACATGAAGCAATGTGGTTAAGTTAATTAGGGTCCAAAGTTCCCCTTGGGCCACGGCCCAAATTTTGTATCGTAAGGGGACCAAGCCAGCCCTATATTTTCCTACTCATGACATTTAGCTTATCACTAAACAAATCTGAATGCCTAGCCTTGATTGGCCAAGAGTTGACACTTGTCCAACCTTATCCCTCCAACCTCATGCGCATAGGTAGAGCAAATAATTCTGATTTCCCTTCCTTGAAGACATTGTATTCAGATTTCAAGCAGCCCATTCCCTTCGTGCAAGGCCGCACACACTCAAGGAGAAGACTTCATCAACTAACTATTGCCTTATTCTCAAGCACACCTTCGACTGAACCCAAACACAAATCTGAATGTTATTTTCCATCCGTTCTTTCTTCTCAAGTCGCACACCATTAAAGGGGGGAGCTTGAGAGCATAAACTCACCCTTCATCCCCCACTGTTTGACCCTACAACAACGCCTAGGGAGGAAGAAACCTGAGCATATTTCCATTCCCTCTCTTGTACAGCCGTGGACCAACACTCATGGATATGGGAGCACAAACATAAACTCTTTCCCTTCTATTTCTATGTTCGGCTGCATACACCTAGCAAGGAGGTGAGGTGGTTCTTTGGTTGTCTTTCGATTCCATTCCCTTGGGTCAGTTTCGATTGAATGTTCCAATGTGTAACAGTCGTCGTACACCGGTATTGTTAACATTAATATGATATTAAGCGCAGTTACAATCACAGCAATCCATTTATATAAATGCGAATAAACTTTTTCCGATTATTACGCGAGCATCTTAAACAATAAAAAGCGTAATAATTAAAAGCTGTGACTATAACTGTTAACTCTTGCGGAATATTTATTTTAACTATTTTTGCATTACACTTTACTTATTATAAGTTACTAAGGGGTTCCCATAAACCAAATTAACTAATTACTAAACTGTACGTTTTTACCTTTTCGAACATGGTTCACTCATTAATTTTCTGCGAACCCACCGCTCACAATCACACCTTCTTCTCAGATTATATTTTTGTCTTACTTAATTCCCTTTTCAACAAGCTATCACACGCTCAATTCGGAGCTCATTTGCTCCGGTTATCGCCATTTGAAGTTGAATAAGCGAAACAGCCAACCAACCCCAAAACAGCTCAAAGCCTCTCTTGCTCTCTGAATTACTGCACTGAATCCACTAAACCAATTGCCCTCAAATTTTTACACCATAAACTAGACATCTCAATCTTCGATTTGATATATCATACACTTAATTTGACTGAGAAACGAAGCGGGAATTAATTTCCCAAAACTGGTCCAGAACTGCCACATGTGCAGTAGGCACATGAGCAGTCTGCGTTCCTCCATTTTTTCATTTCAAAGACCAACCCAGATTTTCCCCAAATTTTGACACAAGGTAGAGAACATCTCAACCTTCAAAATGGCGTATGGCACGTCCCTATCGGACCTCTATGGAGGGAGATATGATCTACCAAAGTTCACCTAAAAACTGTCAGTTTCTAGAAATTTCGCCAGAGTTTCCTTTGTTTTTCTAACGTTTCCCAAATTTATACAAGTGATTTATGACTTCAAATGGTACCTAATAATCAGTGGGTGGTACACACAAGGACAAACAATGCCTTGGGGCACTTACAACCCATCACAGTTTATCTTACATATATAATACATATCACATTTCTTTCTCGATTAATACTTAATATGTTTCAATCATCAAAGTCCAATTGCATGCATCTTCTAAACATACATATAATCATATTCCTAAAATAGGCCTATTGCCCTTCCATCATATTACATGCTTACATATTACATCAAGTATTCAGGTACTGTTTACTGTCTCAACATGCATATTACACTTTACAACTCAAAGTCTTCAAATACAACATAATGTAAAAACCTCAAAATGATATACGTACTAGACTTAGGCAAAATGACATGAACAAATATGACAGTGAATCTCATCCTACATACATATGGAATGTTCATGCCCTAAGTCTAGCCTAGGCCACATGGCCAACAAAATGCAAAACACTAAAGCACTCCACTGATCACTCTGCGGGCTTCTTGCCCGCTGCTCTAGCTCCACTGCTACCTCCTGAAATAAATGCCCCGAGACGGGGTGAGATATACGAATATATCTCAGTAACCCAGAGGTTCTGGAGAAAACTCCGCCCAATGGTTCACTTCGATGCATATCAATAGTATAAACAACCACTTTCAAAACGGGATATAGCATGGGATTTAGAGAAACTAGGGAATATCGGGATACAAAATATGACGATGCGGGATGGTAGCTACCAATACCACGCACGCCCTGGGCATATATAAGCCTACGGGTATCATCCAAGGTGTGTTCCAAGAACCACAACCATGATGCCCAAACCAACCATAACACCCGAGACATTCCTAGTGTGCTCCTATCCGGATCAAAGTGATTCCAATGCTAAAAGTTCAATGGGAAGGACGTACGCCTGAGGAGGCTACTTGGGAGCGGGAGGATTAGATTCTCCGGCTATATCCTGAGTTAGCGGACATGTATGGTTTAATTTTGCGGACAAAATTCTAAAAGTTGGGGTGAGTATAACACCTCACAATTTTAATTTAAGTGTTTAAACTATTAAGAGTGTAATTAAGTGAAGATTCAGTGAAAAGCCTAAAGATTAAGCTAAAATACAAAGAAAGGGCAAAATGGTAATTAGCCAACACGCAACCCTAGGAAGATAAAAATTGAGTAGAAGGTCTCAGATGTTAAAAACAACCTTGGAAATGGATTCAGAACGAAAAATTGAGTGGATATGCAAGTTTTAGAAAAATCAGTGAATAGTGTTTTTCGTGGGTAAAAGTACTGCGTTACGATTGCACCGTAAAACATGCCAGCTGAGTTTTGAGCTCTAGGTTTCGAATATGAGTTACAAATGGTTTATAAAGTTAGGAAATATGATTTCTGATAATATTTGATGGAATTAGGTCATTTTGGGGAAGCGTGCCAACGGCGCGCGCAATAGCTTAAAACAGTGTTTTCTCCGAACGACCGGAAAACCCTGAATTCATCTGATCAAGTATAATTAAAAGTGAATGATTAATGTTAAAAATTAGAGTTTCTAAATAGGTCTTGAAATTACGGACGTTTAGCGGAGGTTTAGATGCGTTTTACATCGCGTGAGGTTGCGTGGGGCCCACCCCACTTAAACCTCACTTAAGTCCACATCATCACATACTATTCATCTTCTCCTAACACTCTTCTCTCTCCCTCACCCAAGCAACACAGCCCCCCCTATTCATTGTGCAAATTTTTGTTTGGATCCTAACTCACTCAAATCTCAACCAAATCCAACGATTTTTGTCTTGAAACTTGTTTGAAAACACCTCCTAAACACATTGGTACCACTCTTGAGCCTTGAAACCGCGTGTGTGAGGAGATCTTGGCAGTTTTCAGTGGCGATTTGGTGAGGAGTTTTTGTGTTCTTGGAGTTTCCAAGTGCTCCAATGGTGGAGTATGTGTAGGAGGAGTCTATTGCCTAGCACTTGGGTAAGTTTCTTCACCATTTTGATGGTTGATTCATGAGATTGATATTATGAACCCTAAAGCTTGATTTGATGAATTGTGATGTTAGAGAGCTCAATTGGAAAATGTGTATTAGATGATAATGTGTTAGAATGATGTATTAGAGCTAGAAATGCGATGAAATTTATTGGTGAAAATTGATGAATTTAACTTAGGATTTTTTTGGTGGTCATGACATTGAATTTTGGAAAATGTGTTGTGATGTTAATAATGAGTTGTTGTATGATTGAATGATGATATAATGTAATTGGTTGAGGTGTGGAGTTGTAAGAATTGATGGAAATCCTTGGATGTGTGAAATGGTGTAAATCGGTTACGTTATGAAAATGGAGGAATTGATGTTGAAAAATAATTTGAATGATGTGTTGTGTGATTATATGGTGACTAGATGGGTTGTGTGGTGGTTGGAGAGTGCTTGAATCAATGGAAAAAAATGAATTGTGTTTAGGGACCTAAATGAACCTAGAGCCTACTATTTAGCGAAACGATGCCTAAAAGACGTAAAACGGCGAAACGACACTTGAAATGGCCTTATGGCAACCCAAGGATGGGTACTAAAATGAGAAAGAAAATTTAGAAAAATAAATCTCCAATTAACACATGTATGGCCGAACCAACAAGGGGGTGGGGAGGAATTTTGCGGTTTTCGCGTTCTGATGTAATTCGACGCGAAAACAGCGAAACGACACTTGAACTGGCCTCTTGGCAACCTATTGAGGCGTAATAAAATGAGAAAGAAAATTTAGAAAAATAAAATTATAATTAAGCCTAGGATGGCCGAACCTACCATGTGTGGGTGAGGTGATTTCGTGATTTTGCGTTTTGATGCTATTTGATGCGTACTGATGGCTGTACGTGATTGTATAGGTTGTCGTACGTCGACTTGAATCCCGAATCATGAACCAGTGAGTTGCCCTTGGTCCTGGACCAGGTGGATTGAGGTAAGTAATTGGTTCAAAGCATGTATAATTGTAAATTAGCATGATTGGTTGAACTATAAGTGATTGGGAATGTCCTCTGTGTAGGCTTTCTGCTGTGTACCAAGTTGTGGGATAAGCTGCTGCGGAGCTAGTGGTAAAACGAATTAAGGTATCCTCTTGGTACTAAGGCTTGTTCCCCTTTTCTGTTCCACCTTGCCAGTTGATGGCAACGGTAGGAAGTGTATATGAGTAGTGTAGAACAACATGAGCATGCATGCATTATTACAGTGGGTACTTATGTACCGAGTCTCTGGCCAGTAGACAGTTTTAGCCTTCGGGCAATTTCAGACTTCCACTGGATAGGTCTCCGAGAGGGAGTTCCAGTTGACCTAGGGTCGTGCTGTGTGATCCAGATAGGAGCACACTAGGAATGTCTCGGGTGTTATGGTTGGTTTGGGCATCATGGTTGTTGTTCTTGGAACACACATTGGATGATACCCGTATGCTTAGATATGCCGAGGGCGTTGTATGGTATTGGTAGCTACCATTCCAGCTTCGTCGTATTTTATATCCTGATATTCCCTAGTTTCTCTAAATCTCATGCTATATCCCGTTTTGAAAAGTGGTTGTTTTATACTATTGATATGCATCGAAGTGAACCATTGGGCAGAGTTTTCTCCAAAACCTCTGGGTTACTAAGATATATTCATATATCTCACCCCGTCTCGGGGCATTTATTTCAGGAGGTAGCAGTGGAGTTGGAGCAGCAGGCAAGAGGCCCGCAGAGTGAGCAGTGGAGTGCTTAGCATTTTGTATAGTGGTGGCCGTTTGGCCTAGGCTAGACTTAGGGCATGAACATCTCATTTGTATTTAGTAGGAGCTTCATTAGCATCTTGTTCATGCCATTTTGCCTAAGTCTAGTGGTCATGCCTTGTAGCTTATTTTACCATTTGTATTTATGTTGTAATATTGGAAGATTGTAATTAAGTTTCATTGGGAGTTGTAAGTTGTAAAGCAATATGGTAATCGTATCTTGATGCATGTCTATTTATGATGGAAGGGCCTTAGGCCTATTGTAGGTTATGATTATATGTATGACGAAAATGTACATGAAAATGGTGTTAGTGATTGCAATTATTTAAGAATGATTAATATGAGCTATATGTCTAATAACTCTAAACTGGATTCAGTTGTAAGTGCCCCAAGGCGTTGTTGGTCCTTGTGTGTGCCACCCATTGGATTATTATTGTATTATTGTTGGATTATTAGGTACTTTGAGGCATTAGTGAGCTTGAACAAATTTGGGGATTATTGGAAAAACAAAGGAAACTCTGGCGAATTTTCTGTAGAATTGATAGATTTTAGGCGAACTTCGGGAGAGCATATCTCCCTCCATAGAGGTCCAATAGGGACGTGCCATACGCCATTTTGAAGGTTGAGATGTCCTCTACCTTGGGTCAAATTTGGAAAAAATCAATGTTGGTCTTCGACCTGGAAAAATTGGAGGAACACAAACTGCTCATGTGCCCACTGCACATGTGGCAGTTCTGGTCCAGTTTTGGGAAATTAATGCCCACTTCGTTTCTCAGTGAAATTAAGCGTATGATATATTAAATCGAAGATTGAGGTGATTAGTTTATGGTGTAAAAATTTGAGAGCAATTGGATTATTAGATTCAGTGCAGTAATTCGTGGAGTGAGAGAGGTTTAGAGCTGTTTTGGGGTTGGTTGGCTATTTTGCTTATCCAACTTCAAACGGCGATAACCGGAGCAAATGAGCTCCGAATTGAGCGTCTGATAGCTTGTTAAAAAGGGAATTAAGTAAGACAAAGATATAATCTGAGAAGAAGGTCTGGTTGTGAGCGGTGTGTTCGCAAAAAATTAATGAGTGAACCATGTTAGAAAGGGTAAAAACGTACAGTTTTGTAATTGGCTAAGTGGGTTTATGGGAACCCCTTAGTAACTTATAATAAGTAAAGTGTGATGTAAAAATATATAAAATAAATATTCCGCAAGAGTTAACAGTTATAGTCACAGCTTTTAATTATTACGCGTTTTATTGTTTTAGATGCTCGCGTAATAATCGGAAAAAGTTTATTCGTATTTTATAAATGAATTGCTGTGATTGTAACTGCGCTTAATATCATAATTAATGTTAACAATACCGGTACGTAACGGGCTGTTACATTTTATGGTATCAGAGCAGTTTTGTAAGAAAACTCTGATAAAGTAGTATTGTATCTTGTGTTGCATAGCTATCTGTGAACTATTTATGATTAATGTATATGTGATTCCTCAGTGTGGGTCTGATCAGCTCATTCCTTTGTGTTACATGTACAAATATCATGAACAGGGAACGGGGTCACCGTGGAGCTAGAGGTGCAGGTCATCTAGCTGCACCAGATCCTATTACTGCAGTTCTTAATGCTCTGCAGGAAGAGACTGTTGCAAATAGAAATATGACCGAGACCCTGATGAAAAATAATCAGGACATGATGCATGCCTTTATGGCTGAAATGAGAGCAGACAGGGCTCGGAACAAGAGGGATGGTTCTCCTCCACACACGGCTACGGAGACTGCTACCCGTACGCCATCTGTTACTCCTCAGCAGGAGGGGAGTGGTGCTAGTCATCAGTCTGGTGAGGCTAGTCACCACACTACATATCCTACTTATATCCCAGAGCCTTTTGTGGATCCTTCTGTTGCTGCTCAGTCTT
>NW_026899246.1:0-78874 GCF_033153095.1 Gastrolobium bilobum
TGATACTTTTAATCCCGAACCCCTTAGCCACATATTCAGCCACGAACGAGTGCGTAGCTCCAGAATCAAATAAAACAGATAAATCAATATTAGAAATGAAAATTGTACCTTTTACCAAATTCGGCGCCTTCGCCGTCTGCTGTGCATTAGTAGTATAAACACGCCCAACTGTATGTGCAGATGGCAAGGTCTGCAGATTCGCAGCCTGCCCAGTATTTCTCTGACAATTGTCGGCATAATGCCCAACCTTTCCACATCTGAAACAAGTCACCTGATTAAAAGTACAAGGCCCTTGATGAAACCTCTTACACTTATCACAACGAGGAGCAGAATTTCTGTCATTATTCCCACTTCTCTGACCACCCCTTTGAACCAACCTCAGGGTATGTCTCTACAGTCCCCTGCCTCTCTATCTGGGATTGGTATGTACCACCTTATTATTGCCGGGAGACAGATGTCCTCGAAGAACCAGATTTTGGATATCTATTATAAACACTTCTGATTATTTTTCATCAGGGTCTCGGTCATAGTTCTATTGGCAGCAGTCTCTTCCTGCAGAGCATTCAGAACTGCAGTAATAGGATCTGGTGCTACTAAATGACCTGCACCTCTAGCTCCACGGCCACCCCGTGCCCTGCTCATGATATCTGTACATGTAACACAAAGGAATGAGCTGATCAGACCCACACTGAGGAATCACATATACATTAATCATAAATAGTTCACAGATAGCTATGCAACACAAGATACAGTAATACATTATCAGAGTTCCCTCACAAACTGCTCTGATACCATAAAATGTAACAGCCCGTTACGTACCGGTATTGTTAACATTAATTATGATATTAAGCGCAGTTACAATCACAGCAGTTCATTTATGAAACGCGAATAAATTTTTCCCGATTATTACGCGAGCATTTAAAACATAAAAAGGCGTAATAATTAAAAGCTGTGACCGTAACCATAAACTCTTGCGGAAGACTTATTTAAACTATTTTTATCACTTACGTTACTTATTATAAGTTACTAAGGAGTTCCCATAAACTCACTTAGCCAATTTCCAACTTTACGTTTTACACCAATTCGAATATGTTACACTCTAAGTTTTTCTGCGACCAAACAGATCGCAACCAACCCTACTTCTCAGATTATATCTTTGTGTTACTTAATTCCCTTTTTAACAAGCTAAAATACGCTCAATTCGGAGCTCATTTGCTCCGGTTATCGCCGTTTGAAGTTGGATAAGCAATTAGCCCAAACAACCCCAAAAACAGCCCAAACCACTCACTTTGCCCGAATTACTGCACTCAATCGACTCAACCATTTGCTCTCAAATTTTTATCCTACAAACTAGACATCTCAAACTTCATTTTGATATATCACACGCTTAATTTGACGGAGAAACGAAGCGGGAATTAATTTCCCAAATCCGGTCCAGAATCTGCCTCAGGTGCAGGGGCACATGGGCAGTCCGTGTTTCTCTATTTATTTCAGGCCGAAGATCAACCCAGAATTTCCTCAAATTTTGACACAAGGTAGAGGACATCTCAACCTTCAAAATGACGTATGGCACGTCCCTAGGGGACCTCTATAGAGGGAGATATGCTCTTCCGAAGTTCGCCTAAAATCTGCCAATTCTACAGAAAATTCGCCAGAGTTTCCTTTGTTTTTCCAATAATCCCAAATTTGTAAAAGATCATTTAAAACCTCAATGTACCTAATAAACACATGATAATACAGTAATAATCCAATGGGTGGCACACACAAGGACCAACAACGCCTTGGGGCACTTACAACCCAATCCAGTTTATAGTTATTAAACATAGAGTCCATATTAATCATTCTTAAGTAGTTGCAATCACTAACACCTTTTTCATGCATATTTCCATCATACATATTATCATAACCTAAAATAGGCCTAAGGCCCTTCCATCATAATTAGACATGCATCAATACTATTACAATATGGCTTTACAAATTACAACTTGAAACTAAAACTTCAAATTACATTCTTCTAAAATTTCAACTTAATTTAAAAGACAACATAACCAAATACATCACTACTAGACTTAGGCAAAATGGCATGAACAAGATGCTAATGAAGCTACTAATAAATACAAATGACATGTTCATGCCCTAAGTCTAGCCTAGGCCACACGGCCAACAAAATGCAAAATAAGAAACGCTCCATCGCTCACTCTGCGGGCCTCTTGCCCGAGGCTCCTGCTCCACTGCTACCTCCTGAAATAAATGCCCCGAGACGGGGTGAGATATACGAATATATCTCAGTAACCAAGAGGTTAGAAAACTCCACCCAATGGTTCACTTCGATGCATATCAATAGAATACAACAACCACTTTGAAAACGGGATATAGCATGGGATTTAGAGAAGGGGGAATATAAAGAAAACAAAATACGACGATACGGGATGGTAACCCCAATTCCACGTACGCCCTCGGCATATATAAGCCTATGGGTATCATCCAAGGTGTGTTCACAGAAACCACAACCATGATGCCCAAACCAACCAAAACGCCAAAGACATTCCTAGTGTGCTCCTACCCGGATCACACACCATGACCGCAGTCAACTGGAACTCCCTCCTGGAGACCTATCCAGCGGAAGTCCGAAAATGCCCGATGGCTAATAAAACTGTCTACTGGCCAGAGACTCAGTACATAAGTACCCATAGCAATAATGCATGCATGCTCATGTGTTCTATACTATTCATACACACTTCCTACCGTTGCCATCAACTGGCAAGGTGGAACAGAAAAGGGGAACAAGCCCCAGTACCAAGAGGTTACCTTAATTCGCGTTTCCACAAGCTCCGCAGCAGCTTATCCCTCAACTCGGTACACAGCGGAATGCCTACACAGAGGACATTCCCAATCACTCTCAGTTCAACCCATACATGTTAATTTATAATTACACATGTAATGAACCAATTTCTTACCTCAATCCACTTGGTCCCGGACCAAGGGCAATTCACTGATTCAAGATTCGGGATTCAGGTCGACGTACGGCAACCTATACAATAACGTACATCCATCAGTACTCGTCAAATAGTATCAAAACGCAAAAACACAAAAATCCTCCCCATCCTCCCTTGATGGTTCGGCCATTGTAGTGTAAATGTGAGATTTATTTTTCTAAATTTTCTTTCTCATTTTGTTACGTCTCATTAGGTTGTCAATAGGCCGGTTCAAGTGCCGGTTCGTCATTTTCGCGTCGAATTACATCAAAACGCGAAAATCGCCAAATCACCCCTTTTCCCCTTGGAGGTTCGGCCATGTAGGTGTAAATTTGAGATTTATTTTCCTAAATTTTCTTTCTCATTTTATAACACTCCCTTAGGTTGTTTAGAGGCTAGTTCAATCGTCGTTTTTCCGTTTTTCGACATTTACGCATCGTTTTGCGAAATATTTCATTCTGGGCTCATTTAGGTCTCTAACACAATTCATTTTTCTCCATTGATTCAAACACTCTCCAAGCACAACACAACCCATCTAAGCACCATATAACTACACAATTCATTATCCAAACCATTTTTCAACATCAATTCCACAATCTTTCCTCAAAGAATCGAATTTTAACCTATGGCATTCCAAGGAATTTCCATACAACTTTAATCATTCCAACCATCATACATCCTATTATATCATCATACCATCATGCCACCATCATCAAACAAGTCTCAACACCAAAATTCACAAATTCCAAAATCATGATCATCAATTTTTCTAAGTTAAAAATCATCACATTTCACTTAAAATTTTCATTGCATTTCTAGCATTACTACATCATTTTAAGGCATTATCATCTAATAGACATTTTCCATTTGAGCTCTCTAACACAACACATCATAAAATCCCTCTTTAGGGTTCATAAACACAATTCACCAATCAACCATTGAAATGTTGAAATAACTTACCCAAATGCAAGGCAAATGACTCCTCCTAGGTATACTCCACCATTGGAGCATTCCAAAGCTCCATGAACACCAAATTCCACAAGTGAGCCGCGGCCTTTGAGGGGGAGGATCTCAAAATCCAGCCACTTTCACGACTCAAGGATAGCACCAATGGCTTTAGAAGGCAATTTCCAACAAATTTCAAGTTAAACTTTGTTGAATTTGGTTAGGATTTGAGTGATTTAGGTGGGAAGAAAATTTGAAAGAAAACTTGGAGAAAGAAGGAGGGGGGCTCGGTTTTTGGCTGAAGGAGGGGTGAAGGAGGTGATGAATAGTACTTTGATGAGGTGTTTTAAGTGAATTTTAAGTGGGGTGGGTCCCACGCCACCTCACGCGATTTAAAACGCGTCCAAACTCTCACTAAACGTCCGTAAATTCAAAACTTATTTAGAAACTCTAATTTTTAACATTAACTATTCTCCTTTAATTATGCTTGATCAGATGAATTAAGAGTTCTCCACTCGTTCGGAGAAAACACTGTTTTAAGCTATTACGCGCGCCATTGGCACGCTTCCCCAAACTGTCTTAATTTCATCGAATATCATAAGAAATCATATTTCCTAACTCATTAGACCATTTTTAACTCATATTTGAAACCTAGAGCTCAAAATTCCACTGGCACATTTTACGGTGCAATCGTAACGCGGTATTTTCACCCGCGAAAAACACTATTCACTGATTTTTCTGAAACTTGCCTATCCACTCAATTTTTCGTTCTGAACCCATTTCCGGGGTTATTTTTACCATATGAGACCTTCTACTCAATTTTTATCTTCCTAGGGTTGCGTGTTGGCTAATTACCGTTTTGCCCTTTCTTTGTATTTTGGCCAAATCTTTAGGATTTTCACTAATCCATCACTTGATTGCTCACTTAATATTTTAATTACTTGATTTAAAATCGTGAGGTGTTATACCTAACCTATTTGGGGCCTACACAGGCTAATAGGTCAGGCAATACCCCATATTTTTTATATAAGTCTAACCTATTCAAGCTAAAGCCTAATCTAGCTTAGCCTATTTACACCCTTACATCCAATGAAGATTATTATTATTTATATAGACAAGAGAAAATTTTTGTCACGAACTTCAGCTTATTGGTCAATTGTAAAACTGTAAAAATTACCATTGCCTGTCGTACAAGACAAAGAATTAGACAGTTAACAGTTAACTTCTGTTTTTTAACTTCTTGTGTGAACACAAAAGGAGCGGTAGAGAAAACCTGCATGCCTGCAATATTCCCATCCATCTTATCTGTTTCATATCCACTCCATATTTAAGATCATTTATTAGATGCAGAAAGAGAAAAATATAACAATTTGCAAGTTCTCAACGTATATCATGTTGTAGGAGATATAATTTTATCTCCTACACACATATAAAATGTGTGGGGATCATATAGGGTCATGTGAAGAGAAGAGAGAAAAAAGAAAATATGTACTCTACATTATGTAGGAGATAAAATTATCTCCTATAACATGAGAAACATTAATACTTTATTCTTATTAGAGATATATTTTTCTTATGTTGTAGTAAAAAAGTTACCTCATGCTGTAGAAATAAAAATAGAAGTGGGACCCACAGATAAGAGAAGAGAGAAAAAAGAGTGGTGGGACCCAACCTCTTTTTGTGTGTGTATGAAAGTTGTTTATCTCATGTAAAATGAGATAAACATAACCCTTCTTATTATCAGTTACCAACACTACTCTGTTTTCAACATTCTATCTTTTCAACTTGACATTCATTGAATAAAACAACGGAAAATATACTCTTATGTTGTAAGAGAGTATTTTTTTCTCCTACACATACATCGATTTCTGTGTTACTTTTTTATTTTCTTTTTCTTTTTCTATAAGTAGGTGGGTCTCACATATGATTGTCTCTATAGCATGAGAGAACTTCTCTCCTATCGCATGAGATTAATAAAGCCCGTAAAACAAAGAGTTTTATAAGAGTTATGTTGTAGGAAAAATGATTGTGTAATGTTATAGAGATTCATTTTGCGTGCTGTAATTTTTTCTTTTACTTTTTTCTTCAAAAAGTGTGGGCCCCACAAAATATTGTGTGTAGAAAAATTTGTTGTGTCATGTTAAATGACAAATACAAATCCCTAAAACAAACGCTAATAAAGCCTAAAATTTAGCCACAAACAAAGCCAAAGGTTCAGTGGACCACCTTGAAGAAAAAGGCCCAACACAATGAGAGCTTATGTGGAAGAAAAGATTAGTAAAGTTTAATGGACTATTTTTCATGAAACAATCTAGATTGTAGAATTGAAAGAAATTGCATCAATAAACATTGTCATCACATATTTTTTTTTTCTCTGCAATTTGTCAATTTATACACACCCATTTGTTGTGTTGTTCCTAAAAAAACTAGGGTCACCTTTTTTTCATCTATCACACTCAGTATGACAGTATGAAAAAATATTTCTTCAAATTCTTGAATGACTAACTCTACAGAAAATAAAATTATGACTAGAAATGAAGAAAAGAACAAGATCACGTGAAATAGGTATTTGATTGTGTTCTGATTTTTTTCTTTTCTTAAAACTGTTTCGTAAAATAATTAATGAAATAAGTGTTTTATACTTTTTTTTTTGAAAGTTAAAAATCAAAATACAATTAAAACAACAATTTAGATATATTCTCTAAATTTGAATCTAAAAATAATTTAGTTTTTAAAATTATTTTTACAAAACAGCCCGTATCAAACATGTTTTTTTATGTTTGAAAAGAGAATTCAAACATAGCCAAGCAACTTTATTGTTTTCATCTTATACCACATCTTTTCAACTCCAATTGGAAACATAACATAATTTGATTATGTACCATGTGATTGAAGAAAGGAAGAGGCAAGTCGTTTGGTCATGCTTTGCAGTGAATAGTCATAAACTTATACAATCCCATTTGTGAGGTTAAGGGGATGTATTGAATTAGAATTTTAAAAGATTATTTTGAGATAAAAAATCTTATAGATTTTAAAAGATTATCTAAAATTGAATACCTTTAAATACTTTTTTAAAATATTTTTTTTACAATCAATATTTTATAAAATTTTATTTTAAAGTATTTTAATAGAATTTAGAAGATTTGAAAGAACAATATGGATTTATAAGATTTTAAAAAATCATATGAATTTTTAACAAATATTCAAGATTACAAGAGCTAATAAAAAAAATAACAAAGAAATGCAATGATATTAATATAAAAAGTAAAACTTAATATAATTTTCTCAATCAATAATTTAATGTAACTTGATGTCTTATTAAGTAGCAGCTCTCCATATATCTAAAGTTATATTAGCCTCCACGAATTAACATCTTCTTGTTCCCGCTCTTGGGTTTGACCAATGGGTTAAAAATTATCTTCTTCATCTGGTGATACTGAAGATGAAGATGCATCTATTGATTCAATTGAAAATTCATCTGAACGATATTCTTTGCAAAGAAAATTGTGTAGTGCTACCTGATTTTTTGTTGCTTGCATATGAACATATAGGATGCAGAAAACACCAATCCATGGTTGTTTAAGTTTTCCTATGTCTCATGAATTAGTTGATGAATTTCTTTTTTTTTTTGGATAATAGTTGATGAATTTCTATGATGTTATGTTCTGCCCATCAAGTTTCCACTCTCCTTATGAAACACCATCTTCACCCAACTCTTGCATGTCTTAAATGGAGCAATTTTGGAAGCAATGAGCTAAGCTAGAATTTGCATTGTAGTGCATCTGGCAATCAGGACTCAAGGGAGTGGACAAAGCCAATCTTTTGAACTTAGAAGAACTAATGGATGAAAAAGATAGGTGTTTTTGGCTGGTCACATTTTTAGGGAGCTTTTGAGAAGAACAAACCACAAGTCTAACAAAACCTCCTTCTATTCTACCATTTAAAATTAGTCCAGGTACTTTTGAGTGTGATTTTCTATCTTCCATTGTTGAGCTAGTGGATTGATGTGTTACTCAGTAGTAATTTGATTGTGTGTGTGCTTTGTTTAGATGAACGTCTGTTATATGACTTGACTACAAAGCTTCTCCACTTGTGCCATACTCAAGAGAGTAAAGGTATGATAGTTGACATTGCAAAGGATGATTTGCAGTGATTGAACTCAATTCACATATGGGTTAGCTAGTTGCATGTATAATAGCATGTTGAGTCGATTTTGCAACCATACAGAGGGTTTTATGACTATACTGTTTATATTTCATGGTTATTATGAATGTATTGCTATTACATTGTACTGAGGAATATTTGTATATTTGTTATTTGACCCTTATGCAGGTGAGATGATCCTTATATCAGGGGGAGTATATTATCGAATTAGTGCCAACATAGTAGGAGGTTTCTTTTGCTTATTGGGATTAACATCTCACCCTTTATTGGATTTTCATTTTAGGTACAAGGATCCAAGAGGACGAACCAAAAGAATATGTGAAAATATGTTTATGGGCTGACTTGTTGATTAGAATATGTACCCAAAGCTTGATGTATTTAGAGAATACTATATATTGATTCATTACTTGGGATGTTATCTGTTCGTTCTCGCTAGACCGTCACCCGTACCGTTAAATTAGGAATTTAATTAATTAATTATAAGATTAATGAGATAATTTCATAATTGACCCAAATAATTATGGTAAGTGATTAATAATGTTGAAAGTCGCTTTTCTGACGAAAAGTGCAGATACCGGTTCTGCTTCGCGGTATAAGTGCGTATCGGTGAAGTATCCCGAAAAATTATAATAAATGCATGAATATTCCTAGATTAATATTTAGGACTGGAATATCAAGTTTAAAGTTAAAATAATGAGAACTGGTGTCAGAACTAATACTGTCAGCGAGAAAAACGCGTACCGGAAAAATGTTGCGAAAAAGAAAAATGAAAATTTCTAGAAAAATATCTAGGTTAAGAATCTAAAATTTTAGAGTTAAACGAAGAGCGGAAGTAATTAAACTAATATTGCTAGTTTAACTTAAGTGACAATATAAATAGAAAGGGGATCAAAAGCCTAAGCTTTTAAAATTCCTCAGTCGTTGCTGATTGTGGCTACCATTAGGGTCTTTGGAAAGCCTTCAAAGTTTTCATTTTTCTCCTCCTCTCCTCTATTGAAACATCACCCAACCATTAAAGCTCTAGTCTTGTTGAAGGAGAACCCATTGTTGAAGGATTTGGGTGCTTTCTCCTCCTCTAAAGCTTCCATTTTTTTTCTGTTCTCAAAAGGATCCAAGGTAAACTTAACTATCTCCTTTGTAAATCCATAATTTTAATTATAATCTTTATTATATGTTACTGTTGATTCAAAAACGATGTTAACTTAAAGTGATTCGGATACTGTGCGCGACCTTCTTCTTTTCAAAGCCATTTATTTTGTCACTTTGTATCCGTTGGTTTTATTGGTTGCGTGATTTTCAATTTAAAATCCAACACTGTTATTCATGGATTCGGTCCCTGTGTTAGTCGATGGATTTGAAGTCAGTTTGTTGAATCTATGAATAAACTTTGGTCAAATTGTTATATATATATATATATATATATTTTGTTATAGGGAGTCTTTAGTTGGAAAATGTTAAATGATATACATTATGTGGCTATATATATATATTTATAAGATAATAATTATCTAAAATTAAATAAGTTAAATGATATGTCTTAGAAAGGATCTCCAGGTTTGAAATGAAAAAGAAAATAAATCTGATTGCCTTGGAATTTTAGAATATGTATATTGATACTATGATGGTCATTGAACCAAATTTGTGAGTGCATTGGATTCTATTTGTGGTGTGGACCCTTGTGATACCGAGCTCGAGTCAAAGGGGCATACGGGTACAAGTAAGCTTTCGCGTCCTCGGATTGATTTGTTGTTTGTTCCACTGACCTCCATTGGAGGGTGGTTTATATGCATGGTATGTTTTTATGAAAATGTTATATGCATTGATATATGCCTGAGATATGTGAATATGTCTGTTGATTACTTACACAATTAGACTGCGACTCTAGTGTGTAAGGCATGTAGTGTATGGAAGTGATGTTGTTTACTTACACAATCAGACAACGACTCTGGTGTGTAAGGCATAAGACTGCGACTCTTATGTTTAGATAGGTCACAGACGTGCATAATCCCTATCCTGTTCCTTGGCCAGTCGAACCGCATTTGCATACATCACATGATTACTGAGTTAAATGTTAGCTCGTTGAGCAAGATATTATAATGTCATGAAATATATGCTTAACATGAACATGCATTGAAATTACTGTTTTGAACTTATATTATGCCTGTAAGCTTGGGGCGGAAGAGTCCTTGAGGACCTCTTGTCTTACTGAGGTTTCTTTTTAGAGATATCACCCCACGTTTGGGGCACATTTTTCAGGATCAGGTATCTCAGGGGTTAATACCTCGGGCGGCAGGAGGCCGGAGCTGAGTTGAGATTTATGCTTTTATGATGATATGCTTGGATGCTGACATGTTTTACATTTATTATCATGTTATTGGATTTAAGACTCTGTTGGGCTTTGTTGCCATATTTGCTGAGCATAAGGATTGTCCATGCCACATTGATGTTAGTTATGCTTGTAGTTTTGAGTTGTATAAACTATCAGGATGGTCTGGTCTACGTGTTGTAGTTCCGTGACTAGAGACATAGTTACTTAATATATGAGGTATTTCAGTTAGTTGTTTGATTGCAAATTACATACAGACAATGTTTTGAAAATGATTAAATAATCAACTTGGTAAATGATAATGACGTCATAATTGAAAAGAAAAAGTTTATTCCGTATTTTAATTAAGCGTAGCTTAATACGATGACATGATAACAAACCTGGTATACACGGGGTGTTACAATATTCATTGTGTAGGTGGTAGATGTATGCATTATGAGATATCTATGAGAGACATCGTATGATTATATAGCCAATGTATCAATCACTACACACTATGATGGGCGTAGTAGCCAAGGCGTAGGTGTGAGTGCTCAGTGATGACATCAATAAATAATGTAGCTGACTACAATCTCTCTATAGTTAGTTGATAGATCTATTAGGAGGTCAGGTGGATTTATTGAAGATGTAATGGTCAAGATAGATAAATTTGTCTCCCCTATAGATATTATAATACTGAACATGGAGGAAGATGCTGAAATTCCTCTACTTCTTTGGAGATCCTTCTTAGCTACTGTAAGAGGAATGATAGATGCAGAGCATGGGAAACTCATGTTGAGGATGAATAAGGAGACAATCACCATTGATGTCTTTGAATCAATGAAGCATCCGATTGATAGAGGAGATTGCTTCACGATTGATGTAATTCAAGATGCAGTTGATGACCCCATTAAAGAGGCAAGTTCCCCATTTGAGCTAGAGAAAATCAATGAAGATGCAAGTGCAGAATTTGTTGATAAACAAGAAGAACCAGTGGTGGAAGAGTTAGAGAAAAAGATTGATGATATCTCTCTTGGTGCACCAAAGGTGGGGCTTAAGGAGTTACCTCCAAATCTAAAATATGCTTTCTTTGGTGACAAGAACACTTATCCAGTCATCATCAATGTAGAGTTGACATCTTTGGAAGAAGAGAATCTTCTCAAAGTATTGAAGAAGCACATAACTGCCATTGGTTGGTTCTTTTCTGATCTAAAAGGTATAAATCTTTCCTTTTGCACTCATAAAATACTTATGGAGGATGATATTAAACCAGTGAGGCAGCCACAAAGGAGACTCAATCCAACCTTGAAAGAGGTTGTGAGGAAGGAATTAGTGAAGCTATTAGATGCAGGAATGATATATCTCATCTCTGACAGTGCTTAGGTGAGTCCACTTCAAACAGTGCCCAAGAAAGGAGGAATCACAGTTGTTAATAAGGATGATGTGCGTCGATTACAGAAGACTTAACACAGACACTCGGTAGGATCACTTTCCAATCCCTTTCTTGTATTAAATGTTAGAGAGACTAGCTGGTCACACTTACTACTGATTCTTGGATGGATACTCTGGATATAACCAAATAGCAATAGCTCTAGAAGATCAAGAGAAGACCATTTCTACTTGCCCTTACGGAATCTTATCATACCAGAGGATGCCTTTCGGTTTATGCAATGCTCTAGCCACATTTCAAAGGTGTATGCTTTCCATATTCTCTGAAATGATTGAGAAACTTATTGAGGTTTTTATGGATGATTTTTCTGTTTTTTGGTTCCTATTTTGACTCTTGTTTAAAAAATTTGTCTTATGTTTTGCAAAGATGTCAAGAGAGTAATTTAGTATTGAATTGGGAAAAATTCCACTTTATGGTAAAAGATGGCATTGTTTTAGGCCATAAGGTTCTGAAAAAAGTATAGAAGTAGATAGAGCTAAGATAACCATTATTGAGAAACTTCCCCCTCCACTAATGTACGTGGTGTGCGTAGTTTCTATAACAACCCACATTAAGAGATCTTGAGATAATAAAAGAAGTACAAATGTGATTACTAGGTTACACTAATTTTTGAATAAGTAAGCTTTTGATGTGAGTTTTGTTGAGTAAATGAATGAATTGACATGCTAAAATTTGTGATGATACAATTCATGTCAAGTAAGGTAAATTAGACCTAAATAGGGGTCAAAATATAACTATACGAAAGTAAAGGGACTAATTTTCAAATAAGCAAAATAATGGTCTAAGCCTAAGTTTGATTGTGTAATTAAATTCTTTATAGAATTTTGATGACTAGAAGTGGTCTTGGATTAATCTAATTATGTCTAAATTAATTTAAAAAAATAAGTCAAAGCTTGGTAAATTAAAAGCCAAAGATGGCTATAAAAAAAAGAAGCCAAAGATATGTTAAATTGAATGAAAAATCAAAGTATGTAGTCAAAGTTGACTAGTTTGCTAACCTAGTCTTATTTTCTACTAAATGTTTGATTGAATGCATTCTTTTGGTTCATTATATAGATAAAAATATATGGTTAATAATGGAACAATCATATTAATTTAAAAGGATGATATAACACCTCGCATTTAACATATATTAATATATTAAATGTGAATTAAAGGGTAGGATTAGTGAAAATCTTGAAATTAAGGCCAAAAGACAAAGGAAGGGTAAAACGGTAATTAGCCAAACACATAACCCTAGGAAGGTAAAATTGAGTAGGAGGTCTCAAATGGAAAAACTAACCCCGAAAATGGATTCAGAACGAAAAATTGAATGGTTAGGCAAGTTTCAAACAAAATTGTGTAGATTTGGAGAAAATCTCCACCCAAACCCACGGCGAAAGTGTGTAGATTTGTGTTCTTGGAATTGTCTGATCCTTCAATGCTTTAGTATGTTGTGGAGCCAAGCTTGTGAGTAAGTTTTAACACTTTTTATTGGTTGAATCATGAATTTTAATTTTGGTGACCTAGGGTTGGTTTGTATGAATTGATGTAGTTAGAGAGCTCAAATTAAAATTGTGTATTAGATAAAAGTGGCTTAGAATGTTGTTTTAGAGTGATTGATGTCATAAAAATTATTGATGAAATTAGATGATAACTTAGGAAAATTTTGTGTTGAAATGTCAACACTTTGTGAAATTAATATGTTGGATGATTGTGTAATAGAGTTGTTCAGTGTTTGTATGAGTTAATTATAGGATTGTATGATGTGTGAGAGTGTTAAATTGGATTGAATACCCTTTGGTTATAGGGCTTGAAGAATTTGGCCAATATAGGGTATTATGGGTTTGATATTGTAAAATTATGTAATTGATGTGGTGTGGTGTTAATTGGTGTTTCGATGAGTTGTATGATGGTGTGGTGAAGTGGAATTGGAAGGAAAAATGTTGAGTGGGTGTGGGAGTGTATATTCGGCCATTTAAGGAAGAAATAGGAAGGATGGTGCTAGGTGTAAATTAAATTGAATTAAGGACTTGAATGAGTGTTGTGGTAACTTGTGAAGGCATAGGAACCTTGAAATAAAATCAAGAATTTTTTTTGGTAATTATGGCCATAAGGCCGAACCTATGCTTGTGGGGAGGGTAACTTTTGGTGCTTTGAAATCTTAATGATTGCACCTTGTATTGATGATCCTTGGTGGGTTGCCTTTGGTCCTTGACCAAAGGGATTTTGGTAAGTTGTCATAATTATATGCATGGATATTTAATGAGCATGTATATGTTGTGGGTTGGTTTGAATTGAAATGGAAATGTCCTATGTGTAGGCATTTCTAGTAGTACCAAGCTCGGTGCCGGACTAAATTGGAGCTGCTAAGAAAGAGATTAATCAGGTAATCCCTTGATAATGGGGTTTAATCCCCATGTGTGCTCCACCATGCCTCTTGAAGATAGTGGTTGGAGGTGTATGTTGGTAGTATAGTATAACATGATCATGCATATTTGTATGTATAGTGGTACATGGGATGTACCATGTCTCTGGCCAGTAGACAGTTTTCCTTCGGGCGTTATGGACTTCCACTGGATAGGTCTCCATGAGGGAGTTCCAGTTGACCTGGGGTCGTGGTGTGTCATCCGTAGAGGAGCGCACTAGAAAGTCTCGGGTGGATATAGATGGAGGGTGCCTTGGTTGATGTTCTGGGAACACTTCCTTAGATTGGAACTCGTAGGCTATATGCCGAGGCCAATAGGCCGGATGTTGCATGGTATTGACATCGATCATTCCAGCTTCATCGTATTTTATTCCCTATGCTTCCCTACTTCACTAAATCCCTTGCTTTATCCCGTTTTGAATGTTGTATAATATTATTGATATGCATCTGAGTGAGCCATGGGGCGGAGTAATCTCCAAAACCTTTGGGTTACTGAGATATATTCATATATCTCACCTCGTTTTGGGGACTTTATTTCAGGTAGTGATAATGGAGTTGGAGCGGCGGGCAAGAGGCCCGTAGGATGAGCTTGGACATTGGATTATTCTATATTTTGGAGCCATTAGGCCTAGGCTAGACTTAACAATGCATGTGATTCAGGATTATCATTGTCATCTTTGTTCATGTTATATTCTGTCCAAGTTTAGCCATTATTTCTCATGATTTATTTTGGAGGTCCATTATGTATATTTGAAGGATTGATGTAAATGTGGTAAAGAAACATGGTAATTTGTAAACTTGAGACTTTGTATAATATTGAAGCATATATATGATGTAAGGGTCAATAGGCCTATTCTAGGATTTGATTTATGTTTTATGTCATGCAAAGGAATTAATGTGATTGAAATGGTTTAAGATTTGATAATGCCAATATTGAATTTGTAAAGTAAGCTAATTGATATAAATTGTGAAGGGTTGTAAGAGCACCAAGGCATTGCTGGTCCTTGAGTGCCACCTATGTTTATTAGGTACCATTTGAGGTTAGATAACACACTTTTAAAGGTGGGATATGTTGAAAAAACAAAAGAGACTCTGGCAAAATTTCTAAAAATCGGCAGATTTTGAGTTAACTTTGGGAGAGCATATCTCCCTCCACAAAGGTCCAGTAGGGACATTCCATATACCATTGTAAATCTTGAGATGTCAACTACCTTGTGTCAAAATCTAAGAATCATAAGAGTTGAACATAGCCCTGTAGAAGCCAGAGAGCACAGACTGCTCAAAACGCCCCTTCACATGGGGCTGTCATTGTGTGTTTTTGGGAAATTTGTTCCTGTTTCGTTTCTTGGTAAAATCAGGTGAATGATATCTCAAATTGAAGCTTGAGGTGTCTAATTTACTTTATAAAAATTTGAGAGCCATTGGTGAAGTGGATTTTCCAGAATCGTTGAGAGAGTGAGGACTGTTTGTAGCCCTATTTGAGGTTGGCTGGCAGATTTGCTAGTCCAACTTCAAACGGTGATATTCGGTGTAAAATTTTTTTTTTTGGAGCATGTAATAGCTCTTTAGAAAGATAATTAAGTATAGAATAACATACTAAAAGATGAGAGGTTCACGACATGCGAATTTTCTGCAGTAATTAAAATACTGAACCATGTTCGGATAAGTAGAAAATGAAAAAGTGTGATTTAAGCTAAGTGGGTTTATGGGAACCCCTTATTGTCTCGAGAGAAGTATTATATGATATCTAGATATTTTATATTATTATTCCGCAATGTGTTTTCAGTTACGGTCATAGCTTTTATTTATTACGCTTTATTATTATTTTAAATTCTCGCGTAATAAAAAAGAAAAAGTTTATTCACATTTTCATAAATGAATTGTTGTGATTGTAATTGCGCTTAATATCATAATCAATGTTAACAATACCGGTGTACAACGGGCTGTTACAGATGACCAAGTCAAATTTAAAGAAAAGTTGGTAAATTATTGGTTATGTTAGTTGTGTTGAATTTCTACATGTTTGATGAATTTCTCTTCACATGAAGAGCACGAAATTCCTTCTTGTCTTGGTCATGTAAGTGGGCTGAACATGAATAATAAAGGAACCAATAAGAATTGATTAAGTGTTAGGTTAGAAAGTCAAAAATGTAGGCTAGTTAGTAAAGTTGATGACTAAGTGAATTTGTTAGATTTTTATGGTGCAAGTCAGTCATCCTCCCTTGTGTGAATGTAGCCGAAGGTTCTAGGAGAGTAATGAAAATAGGTGGACCAATGGAATTGGTTGTTATGTTGACAAAGTGAATACATGAAAGAAAAGTTAAAAACTTGGAAGATTAGTTAAATAACTTAGGATATTTTTATCACATAAATTGGTCATCTCTTTGCCTCTTTGTCTCACGAGCTCTCTCTTCTCTCCTCTTGTTTCTTCATAGTCGTGTATGTCTCTCAAAAAAGGGGAAGTTCATACTAAGTGATCTAAACACTTTTAGGTTAAAGTTTCTACGTGAAACATGCAATTTAAGAGCTTGTGATCATGAATATGTGATTAGTTTTTCTTGAGAGATTGTGATGAGTGGATTTTATCCTTTCTAAAGTCATGAAGGTGTGGCTGCCATGGTGTTGAAAGATGAGGTTTTTGGTGGTTTAAAATGTGGAGATTAACCTAGTGTTGCTTTGGAATCTATTTAAGGTAACATACTTGATTTGTAATGGTTTAATCTTGAGATTTCATCTTTGTTCTTCCTATTTTAAGGTTGAATATATGATGTTATATTATATTCTTGGATAAATGATGGGGTTTGAAGTCTTAGAATTGTTATTGGTTGATTTAAAAGTAAACTAAGCATTAAAAGCTTTTAAAAATGGCAAGATGGTTGGTTTAAAAACCTAATTAGGGTTCGGCAAACACATGTTAAATATATTATACCATGGGTTTAATGTTATTTCTAAAAGAAATCAATGATCATGATGAGTATTTAAAAGATTGAAGTCATTGGATTTGAGTTTAAAGAAAAGGAAAAGTGACAAACCCTAATGGAGGCAATCTGGCATGTTTTAAAAAAATTATAATTGGAGTTGTAGAACTCCAAATGGAGTGTGGTTTGTACCAAATTAATGATATATAAGTCTATTATAATATATCGAAATTTCAGAGTAATCGAACCAGAATTGAAGATTTCGTGAATAAAAGAGTGAAGTTTGTTCAGGCTGTAAAGGAATTATGTTTACCTTTAGTCCAAATTGGAAAGGGCATATCTCACTCATTTATTAATGAAATGAAGAGTGAGAGGTATCGCAATTTAAAAGCAAAAACGATTTATTTAATTGAATAATAAGTGACATGAATATTATGCTTACTCAGTAGCTCTAATATACATCACAATATAAGATAAGAACTAAAATGCAAAGAAGTGAGATATTTTGCTATCTTCAAGACAACTATATAAAAAATTATTAAAAACATATCATACAAACTAATAACCATTCCATTTATAACCAAATAAAAATGACAACAAAAATTAAAATTAAAATGCATAATAAGGGATATCAATAAGAAGTAAATAACAAAACTTAGAAAAATAAAATTATTGTAAAATAAAAATTCAGGCTCCACTCATCGGTCTAATGCTTGATCAAAGCATTGAGAGGTCTTAAAAAAATCAGCTATATCTAAAGATATTTTTGCTACTTCAAGAGCATGAGGAGTCTCACTAACAAAAATATTATTGGTCTCAGTAGTGGGCTTAATTTCAACAGCATGAGATTCACCACTCTCGCCTTTGTTTTCCATAGATGCCTGGTATAAATTAACCAAATATTTTGGCATACTACAGGTACATGACCAGTGTCCAGTAATGCCGCAATGATAGCAGACACTCTCATTAACCACCTTGTTTTCATTTGGCAATTCCATTTTCTTTTTTCCTTTATCATGATTCAAGCCAAACTTTGCTCTTCTAGGGCGATTAAATTTTCTGCCACCCCTATGATGATAATTTCCTTGTCCACGATCATAGACTTTAAAACGACCATAATTTTTCATTGAATTAGCATATACTTCAGGCAATGCTTTTGAACTTGCATGCCACAAATCATGATTTTACAGCAGTAATTTATTTGTTTGCTCTGCAGTTAAGAGTATTGAGATTAACTCAGAATATGTGGCAAATTGGCGTTGCCTATATTACTATCGCAATATTAATTTAGAAGCATGAAAGGTGAAGAAAGTTTTCTCTAGGAATTTTGCATCAATTAGCGTTTTACTGCTTAACTCAAGTCGTGAGACAATATCAAATAAAGCAGAATTATAATCAGACACTAATTTAAAATCTTGCAGCCTGAGATGCTTCCAATCATATTATGCTTGAGGAAGGATGACAGTCTTGGTATGATCATACCTATCCTTCAATCTCTTCTAGAGGATCTGAGGGTCTCGAACGGACAAATATTGATTTTGCAGGCTCTAATGCAAATGAAGACGGATAAGGATCAGTTCATTTGTCTTACCCTTCTCATCAGAGCTTCCAGCTTCTGTAATAACTTTAGCAAGACCTTGCCCTTAAAGGTGCATCCCCATGTCTAGACACCAAAGTAGGTAATTGTTACCACTCACCTCCAGGATGTGGAATATAACACTTCGTATTTCTAAATGTATGATTATATATGATAATGTGAATTAAAAGGGAAGGATTAGTGAAAATCCAGAAATTAGGGACAAAATACGTAAAAAGGCAAAATGATAAATTACCAAACATGTAACCCTAGGCATGAAAAATTGAGTAGAAGGTCTCAAATGGCTAAAATAATGCCGGAAATGGATTCAGGACAAAATATCGAGTGGATAGGCAAGTTTCAGAAAATTTGATGAATAGTGATTTTACCGGTGTAAAATACTGCGGTATAATTGTATCGATAAGCGTAAAAATACGATCAGTATTTATAGGAAGTAAAAATATAATGTGAACGAGAAAAATACGTAGGTTATGAATTTGTGGATTAAATTGGATCATTTAAAAAAGTTAAGTGACATGTGGGACCCACTTTAAGTGACTTGAGGGGCTTAAATGCATAGAAAATCATATTTGGCTCTTTCTCTCTCCTCTCTTCTCCCTCACCATCGACCTCTCCTCCATAAATTTTTTTTCTGTGGGGCCGACTCTGGGAGCGCTACCAGGATGATCCAAACATGGGACTTTTGCTGGATAGGGCTCATGAGGAGTTCTAGTTGGATTTTGCCATGGGGTCATCTCATCCATGGGAGGACGTGCCATACTTCATTTTAAAGCTTGAGATGTCCTCTATCTTGTGTCAAAATATGGGATTTTTTTGGGTTGCACGTAGCCCTGTAGAAGCCATTGAAGATGGACTGTCTAGAACGCACCTGTGCAGGGGCTGTTTCTGGAAATTGTTGGGAATTTTATTCTTGCTTCGTTTCTTGGTCAAATTAGGTGTATGATACGTCAAATTGAAGCTTGAGGTGTCTAGTTCCTTGTATACAAATTTGAGAGCAATTGGTTGAGTTGATGTTCCAGAATAATTGATTGAGTGATGGCTATTTGGAGCCGGTTTGAGGTTGGCTGGCAGATTTGCTTGTCCAACTTCAAACTGCGATATCCGGAGCAAACAGAAGCTTTATGACTCGTGTGATAGCTTCCTAGAAAGGTAATTAAGTCTAGAATAACATATTAAAATATGCGAGGTTTTTGGCATGCATTTTGTACGCAAAAATTAAAAGACCGAACCGTGTTCGGATTGGTAGAAAACGTAAAAGTGAGATTTTGGCTAAGTGGGTTTATGGGAACCCCTTAGTGACTTGAGAGAAGTAATATATATTATAAAAGTAGTTTAAATAATTATTTCACGAAGAGTTTACAGTTACGGTCACAGCTTTTATTTATTACGCTTTATTGAGACTAATGGCTATCATTGAGTGAATTTTACAGGTGAAGAAAAGGGAACAAACAACAAGAGCGCGACTGGTTATTTTTATTTTTCTACGCATTTTCTTTGTAGAGTAAAATCTGTTGCTGAGGACAACAACATTTAAATCTGGGAATGGGGAACGCGCGGTTCATGTAAGCATAATTGAGTAAGCTGGAGGAACTTCATGAGTACACACAGAATATCCGGCTAAAACCGGGAACTATCTCAAATCATTTCTTCTTTGCTTAGATCTTTTTTAATTGAATTTTTAATTTTTTAGTTTATTTTGAAAACCCCAAAGCCATTGTTTTTGTGAAAAGTTTGAAAATTTTACTCAGTTCTTTTAAATGGAAAAATGGCAGAATTTTTTTTATCAGTAATTGATTTAGAGCATGATGATGCACCTTCTTAATTTTCATAATGAGCATCAATGTAATGATTTTCATGATTCATTGAATATTCTCTTTAGTGATAAATTTTTTTGAGATAAAGAATAGAGAAATTACTGTCCATTCATAGCCGTGAGGTTTTGAGCCTATACAGAAAATTTTTATTGAGTGTGCATCCCATTGTATGAAAGACTCTAGAACTTGCTTTGTTTCCTGCTTGAATTGGTATATGATATATTCTATGGATATGATTGAGGCTTTTTCTTTCTTTAAACTAGATGGCCAAATAGCCAACCATTGATGACATTCCTTAGTTAAACCCTTTTGAGCCTAGGCCTGTTTATTATTTGAAAACCTATAAAGATGAATAAGCCACTTTCCATATAAATCCTCACCTTATTTGAGATTAATTTTCAGATTTGAATTGAGGAAAATGTGTTAATTGTTGATGACATAAATTGTGATGTATGGAAGTACAGGGAAAAAGGCAAAAGCCAAGGAAGTAAGGTTGGTTAGAAAGCAACAAAGAAAGAAACAAAGAAAAGGAAAAATACTCAGAAAGCGAAAAAGAAAAGAAGTGAAAAGAAAGAAAAAAAATTGTTCTGAGAAAAGAAAACGACAAACAAGAGAAGAGTTCAAAAGAAAAAGAAGAAGAATAGACTGAAAAGAAGAAAGAAAGTTGTTTACGAATTGTAAACGATTACAATTATTCCTCTTTGAATCTGGATTTTAATCTTGCAGCTCTTTCTCTAAATTTTTCCTTCCTTTAGCCAGGCCAAGTTATAACCCTAAGAAGGACCTCTTGATTTGTGAGATGTGTCACAATAATTGTGAAGAGCGAGAATATAAGCAAGCCTATGGTGGCGTTGATTCAGTGGATACGAGTGAAACACCAACCCTCTAAACAGTTGAGTGTGAGTGAATTGAATTCTTAGTGAGTGAGTGTTTCAGGAAATTTTCCTTATTCATGATCTTAAGAAATTTTGTTGCAGCTTTTAACTAATGAATTATCAATCTTGTTGATTGATGTATCATTCCTTAGAGTCTGAATGCTCTGTAATCATGTCTCTGATTGAATCATTTCTGTCAAATTCCATGCAATTAAGAATTCCTACTCCTTATTCCCTTAGTTTTATTCTGATTGATTGCTGAGGACAGCAATATTCAAATCTGGGAATGTTTGTGTAACATCCTGTAAAAATTAGGAACGTATATAAACTGCCACTAGTGACATTAATTCTTTTTTTGAACTCGAAATATATATATATATATATATATATATATATGTATGATTCAGATGGAATAAATGCGAGTTAGGAAATTCAATTTTTGTGCATGCATGTTATTAGGGACAAGTAGGAATACTTTAGGAATTTGAATATTGGTTATAAGTATGTGATTAATTTTAATTCAAGGAATAAACTCTTTAGTAAATAATTAGAGAGTACATAACATAATAAGGCATGGGTAATTCTTAGATGGAAGAACCATTGGACTTGTAATTTTGGACCTAATCCTTGTGTTGGCCGACGACCCAAAGGCCTTAAAGGGGGACTTGGTTCAGCCCTAATCTCTTATCTCACTCACATCTTATCCTTAATGAATCCTCAAGGTTGCCATGCATTGGTTGGGTATTAACACATGGCAAAACATCTCCCACCTTGGTATCCCTCTATGCACATAGGGTAGACAAAAATTCTGATGACTTGTTGCTTTAGCCAAGCCCATTCAGTTTTATTACATGCAACCAATGGGAGAGGTGTGAGCAGCTTGCATGTCATTCCATAGGGTAGAAATCCCTCACCCATTTACACCCTTTCGTGCACTGAAAAGGGAGAAAGCCTAGCTACTTTTCTGATTTTTGTTAGCTTTTAAATCAGCTTTATAACCTCCATCCTTTCCCCCTAGGCGCTGGTTATGTAGGATAATGAGCTGAAGATTTATCTTGTATAAACAAGAATAAAACTTAGCCTTTCAATCCTCTCCTTTCCTCCCTAAAACCGTGAGCTGTGTGGAGTAAAAGACCTCAAGAAAAATTACACACTATCCTCTCCATTCTTGCTAGAACCGTGACCATCTCTATAGAACACCACCAACCTAGTTGTTAGTATAATCTTACATTTTTCCCTACTTTTCTAACCAGAAACTGTGAGCTCCATTAGCAAGGGACGAAAGTAATTCAACATCTTCTCCTTTGTTCTTTGTTCAGCCGAAAGTCCACCATAAGGAGGTGAGCCATTTTCTTTTCTCCTTATTCATCTCTTCCCATAAATCGGTTCTCATTGGATTTTTCTATTTGCATGCGCAAGATTATGCCTTGGTTAAGTCCCTACCTCCATTACACGTTGCTAGGTATGAGCTCTTGAACATTGGAGGGGGAAGCTTGCTGTTAGTTTGAGTTGGGGTCTTGGGTGTGTAGACAAGAATTCGTAAGTAACCTCAAATCCTCTTGTGCTTCTAGTTGTTCGACTTTAGGGCTTATTGAAAGATAGATTTTTTCTATTTAATTCCTCCTAAATTATGCCCTTTGGAACCGATTTGGGCTTAGTGCTTTGTAGCACAAAGATTGGTTTTTGGAGCTTGGAATAAAGTCTCCATGGTGAGATTGTTGTTTGATAAATTAAAATGAGATGTAGAGTGATGAATATGCTACTGTATTAAGTTACTTGAATTTAATTTAAGTTGACAGCATGCTTTAGGTTCCTTGTAGCGCACCATAGGTAGCTTGGTTGGAAATTTGAATAAAAAATCCTTAATACCTTTTAATGAGGAAAACCGATTCTGTTTTGGGTTGAGAAACCTTGGATTTGTTCACTGTTAACGAGTTAGTAATAGTTATTTAAGGTCAGAAAATTATTAAGAAAAGAATCCTAAAATCCAATTGGGAGTTAAGGGAAAAAGGGAATAAAAATGCCTGCTGCGTATAGGGAATAATGTGACGAACGATTTTGACTTGTAATATTTTTTGCTTAGGTGTGCATAACTCTTGAGTGTTGATTGATTATTGCTGCTGTTTGGTAATATTTGTGGCACGCGAGGTAAGTGTTCGGTGGCGAGGCCTAATGTGACTATTAGCTAGAGTATGGAATTGTGAATTTTTGCTCACATGTACTTTGAACTCGTATGCTGTTATATGTTATTTGTATTCTGCCTTGGACATGATGTGATGGAAATTCTGCTTTGGGAATTAACTGTTATTTGGCAGCTTGGTATTAAAAATACATGAACTATAAGCCATTCGGATGATGATCTATGTTATGCATATGCACTTTATAATTCATCTGTTTTCTTTGTGTGTGCGAAGCATATCATGGCATACATGCACGAATTTTATGCTACTCTTAGAACTAAGAATATTTATGAAAAGAATCATTTGTCTGAGCACGCATCATATAGGCACCCCTCCGGTACCAGCGTATGGGACACTTGTCTTCAGTTCGCATAGGTCACAGTGGAATTCACCTTTGATGGAGCCAATATGGAATCTCCACTGTGCATGATGGTAGTACGTGCACTTTAGTGCTACGAACGTACCTTACTATGGCGTTATATACGCACTCAGATGTTATGTTAGTTTTGACGGAAATCTAAATGTTGATGCGACTGTTTTGGAGTTATGTGCCTAGTTTAATACTATTGCGTTACTGGTTTTGCGATCACACTACTGGGATTTTTCTCACCCATTTAGGGCTCAATTTATATAAAATTGCAGGAAGACGAAAAAGCATATGAAGACGTTGTTATTTGGAAATTTGCTATTTACTGCCGCTTTTTGGAATTTCTGCTGTTGACTGTTTGTCTGTTGGATATTGGCTGACTTTAGTATAATGTTGTAATATTTTGGAAGGATGAACTACTGTTGGAAACACGTTTTCACGTGATGTTTTTAATATTTTATGGTCAGCTTGTAATTCCTAAGATTTGGGTTGCGTTTTGCGAAAAATCAATTTCTGAACGTTTTGAGTGCTGATTTATGAACTGTTTTGCGAGCACTTTGCGAGTTCTGTTTCGTGGGGCAACAGACCTCCGATTCACTTATAATTTATATGCACGCGAAGCCCCAGATGTCTAGTTTCAGATTATATAAACTTTACAATAAAATTTTAAAAGCTCGATTTATCACAATTTTTACAAGACAGACAGGTTTTTCAAGAAAATTATTATTTCAACAAACCATGTATTTTGTAAAGTTCCACTCTGATTTTCGTAAGCATCCAGATTTCAAATTAAGAGTTTAATTAACTACTTAAAAATGCATCTTCAGTATTTAAGCAATGACCATAGAACTCTAATCCGCTTAGCAAACATCTCCCTTGGATGCATACAAGGGAAGGTGTCACACTAAATGGTATCAGAGCAGTTTTGGTTCATGGTGTCTGTTTACTTGTTGAAATGTTTGCTGTTTGTTGAACTGCCTGCTGATTGTAATTGACTGTTAAATAAATTGTTGTTTGCGGTGTGATAAAATGTTTAATTGTTTGAGATATAGCAATTGTTGTAAGTAGACTGTTAGAAACATGCCGTGATAGGGACAGATGCATTGTTAACTTATCTGACTTGAGCTCGAGTACCTACGTGGGATTGCTATCATGAATAGCTTGCAGTGAGTCTGATCAGCTCATTTCGTGGTATTGTGAGTGCAAAAACATGGCAGGTACCCGAGGTTCTTCTCAGGGAAGACCTAGTAATGCAGCTGACGACCTTATCGCTACTGTTGGGGGGTTGGCCACTTTTGTCCAGAACATGAGTCAAGAGTGGAGAGAATATCGGCATCAGAATCCGAACCAACCCCAGATGCAGGACAATGATGAGGAAATTGCCAGGCGAAGGTTGAAAGATTTTCGAAATTTTCAGCCTCCTACATTTGAAGGTGGGGATAACCCCGAGACTGCAGCAAGATGGTTGCAGATGATTGAGCACATATTTGACCAGATGGGATGCCCTGAAGCTCAGAAGGTTGACTATGCCTCATATCAGCTGATTGGTGAAGCTTTGACTTGGTGGACCAGTGTGAGGGCTTTGCTTCGAGCTCAAAATGTTGATCTAACTTGGGCAGTGTTCAGACGGGTTTTTCTAGACAAGTTTTTTCCTAAGGCTATGAGGAGGATGAAACACACTGAGTTACTGTCACTGCGACCGAATAATATGACTGTCAATGAATATATTGCTATGTTTGGGCAGCTGATGGAATATGCCAATTTCGATCGGAACATCTATGATGAAGAGTGGCAGGTGGAGAAATATGAAAGTGGACTACACCCGGAGATCCGCAAGCTTATGTTGACTACAACAAATCGTACTCTACCTGAATTGATTAATTAGAGTCGGCAAGCGGAGGAAATTATAAATGAAGCTAGGAATCTGTCTAAACAGCCAATGCAATCACAAGGAGGAAGTAAAGTGGGTCGGTTCTTCAGAAAGATTACCGAAATGAATAGAGGCAAGGGTCCGCAGTTGCAAGCTCGGACTGGAAACTTCAAGAGGAATAATGCTCCTGGACAATCTTCAGCCGGACGACAGGGTCCCAATGCTTGTGCTACTTGTGGAAAGAATCATGCTGGAATCTGCCGACGTGGAAGCAATGTATGCTACAGGTGTGGTCAGTCGGGACACTTTGTTTCTGATTGCCCACAGAATGCTAATCAGCCTCGTACTCAAGCTCGAGTGTTCACCCTTGAGGAAAATGAAGCTCAGAAATATCCGAATCTTATCTGAGGTAATGTAATTCTTAATGGTTATCCTCTTTTTGTTATTTTTTATTCTGGAGCATCAGGTTCTTTTATTGCAAAGCACACTGCAATGAGAATAGGTATCACCCCGGCTCCTTTACCATATGAGTTGCAAATTAGTACTCCTACTGGGGGATCTTGTACTGCATCAGAAATCTGCAGGGGTTGTATTCTGCAATTTGAACGGAATACTTACACGGTGAATTTAGTGGTTCTACCAGTATTCAATCTCGAAGCGATTATCGGTATAGACTGGTTGGCAGAAAATGCAATGACCTTGGATTGTCAAGCTGGAAAGGTCATCGTTCCTTCTAAAGATGGTAACTCCTAGTTCTTTTCTATTATTTCTTTATTGCAAGTTAGGAAAGAGCTCCTACGGAGAGCTGAAGGGTACTTGTTGCTAATTGAGTCTGAAAATACTGTTGATACCCAACATCAAAATGTCCCTGTTGTTAATGAATTCAAGGAGGTGTTTCCTGACGAAATTCCTCGACTACCTCCTCATCGGGAAATAGAGTTTCCCATTGAACTTCTTCCTGGAGTTGGACCTATTTCCATTGCTCCGTATCATATGGCACCTTTGGAACTTCGGGAGCTGAAGAAGCAAATAGAAGAGCTACTGTCAAAGGAATTTATCGGACCCAGTACTTCTCAGTGGGGTGCTCCAGCCATTCTTATTAAGAAGAAGGATGGTAGTCTGTGTTTGTGTATGGATTACCGTTAACTGAACAAAGTGACAGTGAAGAATAAGTATCCGCTTCCTAGGATCGATGATCTGATGGATCAGTTGAGAGGTACCAGGGTATTTTCCAAAATAGACTTGCGATCTGGATACCATCAAATCCGGGTCAAACTGGAGGATATTCCGAAAACAGCTTTTAGGACACGATATGAGCACTATGAGTATCAGGTGATTCCGTTCGGGCTTACTAATGCTCCGGCGGTACTCATGGATTATATGAACCGTATCTTCCGCCCATTCTTGGATCAGTTTGTTATTGTATTTATCGATGACATGCTGATTTACTTTATCATTGTAGAATTGCATGCGGAACATTTGAGGATAGTTTTATAGATCCTTAAGGAGAAGCAATTGTATGCCAAATGGTTGAAGTGTGAGTTCTGGCTAAGTGAAGTCCAGTTCTTGGGCCATATAATTTCAGCAGAAGGTATTGCTGCGGATCCCAGCAAGGTTGAAGCAGTAATGAATTGGGAACGACTTAAGACTGTCACTGAAGTGCGGAGTTTCTTGGGGCTTGCAGGCTATTATCATAGATTTATCCAGAATTTCTCTCAGTTAGTGCAGCCTTTTACTCGTCTCACTCTGAAGGGTATGCCTTTTGAGTGGACTGATGCTTGTGAAGAATGTTTCTTGGAGCTAAAAGGTATATTGACAAGTGCTCTGGTGCTTACTATTCCAGACCTCACTAGAAAGCTTGAAGTGTACTGTGATGCAACTCTGAAAGGACTCGGATGTGTGTTGATGCAAGATCGTATGGTCGTAGCTTATGCCTCACGACAATTAAAGCCTCACGAGAAAAATTATCCTACTCATGACCTGGAGTTAGCAGCCATAGTGTTCGCACTAAAAATTGGAGACATTATCTGTATGGCTCACAGCTTGATGTTTTCAGCGATCATAAGAGTCTGAAGTACTTGTTTGATCAGAAGGAGCTAAACATGAGGCAACGACGGTGGATGGAATTCTTGAAAGATTATGAGTTTGAACTTAAATATCACCCAGGCAAGGCAAATGTTGTAGCCGACGCTTTGAGTCGGAAGACTCTCCACACTGTAACTCTGATGATGGAAGATCTTAAACTACTTGAAACTTTTTGAGATATGAACTTGTCTGTTGTCAGAAGAAGGCATGGTATAAGGTTGGGCAGTGTAAAAATAGAGAATGAGTTACTCCGTAGAATCAAGAGGGCTCAAAGGGATGAGGAACTAGTCCATAATTTGGCTGGTTTCCAAGATGTAGTTTGGGATGAAAATGAAATGTCGAGATTCCAAGGTAGGTTAGTAGTGCCGAATGAAGAACTGAGGCAGGAAGTTTTGCAGGAAGCCCATAAAGGTAATTATACCGTTCATCCTGGATCAACTAAAATGTATCATGACTTGAAGACTTCGTTTTGGTGGCCGGTTATGAAACGTGATATTGTGGAGTATGTAGCTCGGTGTTTAACGTGTCAGAAGGTGAAGTATGAACATCAAAAACCTTCGGGACTTCTTCAACCTCTGGAGATTCCTGAATGGAAATGGGATAGTATTGCCATGGACTTTGTAGTCGGACTTCCTCGGACACGAGAAGGATTTGATGCCATCTGGGTAATTGTTGATTGATTTACAAAATCAGCTCATTTCCTGAGTGTCCGAACAACGTATAATGTAGAGAAGCTGGCCCGAATTTATCTTCGGGAGATTGTGAAGTTGCATGGAGTTCCCACCAATATTGTGAGTGACCGTGATCCCAAGTTCACCTCTAAGTTCTGGGAGTCTTTTCAGCGAGCTCTCGGAACCCATTTGAGGTTGAGCACTGCTTATCATCCGCAAACCGATGGTCATACTAAACGCACTATTCAGGTTCTAGAGGACATGTTTCGAGCTTGTATTTTGGATCAAGGAGCAGTTGGGATAAGTACCTTCCTTTGGTGGAATTTGCGTACAATAACAGTTATCATTCCAACATCAGAATGACACCGTATGAAGCATTGTACGAGAGGAAATGCAGATCCCCGTTATGTTGGGTTGAGGTCGGTGAGCGAAGTATTTTGGGGCCCGACATAATTCAAGAAACTTCAGAGCAGGTACAGAGGATCAAAGAAAATATGCAGAGGGCCCAGGCGAGACATAAAAGTTACTATGACAATCGTCATAAATCCTTATCTTTTGAAGTGGGAGACCACGTGTTTTTGAGAATCACTCCCACATCTGGACTCGGCAGGAGAATGGGAGTGAAGAAGTTGAGTCCGCGGTACTTGGGACCATATCTTATCTTGGATAGGATTGGAGAATCAGCTTATCGGTTGGCGTTACCGTCTAATTTGTCGGGAATTCACAACGTATTTCATGTGTCGCAGTTGTGAAGATATCTCTCTGATCCCTCCCATGTATTACAGCCAGAAGAAGTGCAATTAGGGGAAAACCTGATGTATGTTGTTCAACCATTCCAAATCCTCGAGAAGTCAGTTAAACAACTTCGTTCCAAGGAGATACCGTTGGTGAAAGTGTTGTGGAACAATAAATCGGCGTATGAAGCCACTTGGGAGCGTGAAGATGACATCCAGAATTGGTACCCAGAACTTTTTAATTAAATAAGTAAGTCTAATTTTGCGGACAAAATTCTATTTTTGGTGGGGAGAGTGTAACATCCCGTAAAAATTAGGAACGTATATAAACTTCCACTAGTGACGTTAATTCATGTTTTGAACTCGAAATATATATATATATATATATATATATATATATATATATATATATATATGATTAGGATGAAATAAATGCGAGTTAGGAAATTTAATTTTTGTGCATGCATGTTATTAAGGATAAGTAGGAATACTTTAGGAATTTGAATATTGGTTATAAGTATGTGATTAATTTTAATTAAAGGAATAAACTCTTTAGTAAATAATTAGAGAGTACATAAAATAATAAGGCATGGGTAATTCTTAGATGGAAGAACCATTGGACTTGTAATTTTGGACCTAATCCTTGTGTTGGCCGACGGCCCAAAGACCTTAAAGGGGGACTTGGTTCAGCCCTAATCTCTTATCTCACTCATATCTTATCCTTAATGAATCCTCAATGTTGCCATGCAATGGTTGGGTATTAACACATGGCAAAACATCTCCCACCTTGGTATCCCTCTATGCGCATAGGGTAGACAAAAATTCTGATGACTTGTTGCTTTAGCCAAGCCCATTCAGTTTTATTACATGCAACCAATGGGAGAAGTGTGAGCAGCTTGCATGTCATTCCATTGGGTAGAAATCCCTCACCCATTTACACCCTTTCGTGTGCTGAAAAGGGAGAAAGCCCAGCTACTTTTCTGATTTTTGTTAGCTTTTAAATCAACTTTATAACCTCCATCCTTTCCCCCTAGGCGCTGGTTATGTAGGATAATGAGCTGAAGACTTATCTTGTAGAAACAAGAACAAAACTTAGCCTTTCAATCCCCTCATTTCCTCCCTAAAATCGTGAGCTGTGTGGAGTAAAAGACCTCAAGAAAAATTACACACTATCCTCTCCATTCTTGCTTTCAATCTCCATAGAACACCACCAACCTAGTTGTTAGTATAATCTTACATTTTTCCCAACTTTTCTTGCCAGAAACCGTGAGCTCCATTAGCAAGGGACGAAAGTAATTCAACATCTTCTCCTTTGTTCTTTGTTCAGCCGAAAGTCCACCATAAGGAGGTGAGCCATTTTCTCTTCTCCTAATTCCTCTTCCCATAAATCGGTTCTCATTGGATTTTTTTGTTTGCATGCGCAAGATTCTGCCTTGGTTAAGTCCCTACCTCCATTACACGTTGCTAGGTATGAGCTCTTGAACATTGGAAGGGGAAGCTTGCTGTTTGTTCGAGTTGGGGTCTTGGGTGTGTAGACAAGAATTCGTAAGTAACCTCAAATCCTCTTGTGGTTCTTGTTGTTCGATTTTAGGGCTTATTGAAAGATAGAATTTTGCTATTTAATTCCTCCTAAATTATGCCCTTTGGAACCGATTTGGGCTTAGTGCTTTGAAGCACAAAGATTGGTTTTTGGAGCTTGGAATAAAGTCTCCATGGTGAGATTGTTGTTTAATAAATTAAAATGAGATGTAGAGTGATGAATATGCTACTGTATTAAGTTACTTGAATTTAATTTAAGTTGACAGCATGCTTTAGGTTCCTTGTAGCGCACCATAGGTAGCTTGGTTGGAAATTTGAATAAAAAATCCTTAATACCTTTTAATGAGGAAAACCGATTCTGTTTTGGGTTGAGAAACCTTGGATTTGTTCACTGTTAACGAGTTAGTAATAGTTATTTAAGGTCAGAAAATTATTAGGAAAAGAATCGTAAAAACCGATTGGGAGTTAAGGGAGAAAGGCAATAAAAACGCATGTTGCGTATAGCGAATAATGTGACGAACGATTCTAACTTGTAATATTTTTTGCTTAGGTGCGCATAACTCTTGAGTGTGGATTGATTATTGCTGCTGTTTGGTAATATTTGTGGCACACGAGGTAAGTGTTCGGTGGCGAGGCCTAATGTGACTATTAGCTAGAGTATGGAATTGTGAATTATTGCTCACATGTACTTTGAACTCGTATGTTGTTATATGTTATTTGTATTCTGCCTTGGACATGATATGATGGAAATTCTACTTTGGGAAGTAAATGTTATTTGGCAGCTTGGTATTAAAAATACATGAACTATAAGCCATTCGGATGATGATCTATGTCATGCATATGCACTTCATATATCATCTGTTTCCTTTGTGTGTGTAAAGCATATCATGGCATACATGCACGAATTTTATGCTACTCTTAGAACTAAGAATATTTATGAAAAGAATCATTTGTCTGAGCACGCATCATATAGGCACCCCTCCGGTACCAGGGTATGGGACACTTGGCTTCAGTCCGCATAGGTCACAGTGGAATTCACCTTTGATGGAGCCAATATGGAATCTCCACTGTGCATGATGGTAGTACGTGCACTGTAGTGCTATGAACATACCTTACTATGGCGTTATATACGCACTCAGATGTTATGTTAGTTTTGACGGAAATCTAAATGTTGATGCGACTGTTTTGGAGTTATGTGCCTAGTTTAATACTGTTGCGTTACTGGTTTTGCTATCACACTACTGAGATTTTTCTCACCCCTTTTGGGGCTCAATTTTTATAAAATTGCAGGAGGACGAAAAAAGCATATGATGACGTTGTTATTTTGATATTTGCAGTTTACTGCCGTTGTTTGGAATTTCTGATGTTGACATTTGTCTGTTGGATATTGGTTGACTTTAGTATAATGTTGTAATATTTTGGAAGGATGAACTAGTGTTGGAAACACGTTTTCACTTGCTGTTTTTAAGATTTTATGGTCAGCTTGTAATTCCTAAGATTTGGGTTGCGTTTTGCGAAAAATCAATTTCTGAACGTTTTGAGTGCTAATTTATGAACTGTTTTGCGAGCACTTTGCGAGTTCTGTTTCATGAGGCTACAGACCTCCGATTCGCTTATATTCTATACGCACGCGAAGCCCCAGATGTCTAGTTTTAGATTATATAAACTTTACAATGAAATTTTGAAAGCTCGATTTATCACAAATTTTACAAGACAGACAGGTTTTTCAGGAAAATTATTATTTCAACAAACCATGTATTTTGTAAAGTTCCACTCTGATTTTCGTAAGCATCCAGATTTCAAATTAAGAGTTTAATTAACTACTTAAAAATGCATCTTCAGTATTTAAGCAATGACCATAGAACTCTAATCCGCTTAGCAGACATCTCCCTTGGATGCATACAGGGGAGGGTGTCACAGTTTGATAAACCCTTGGTTTACCATATTTTTAGGCCAAATTACATAAAGATTATATGGTAGATTGCATGGAATTCAAGGTGTTATATGATAAAATAGTAAAGATTTGAAAATTTAGCTAATGTTTTCATATCTTTCTTATTTTGAAGGTAAATCCACAAGATTTGGTACTAAGAAGTGATAAAGGAATCGTAACAAAGATTTAAAGCCCAATCTGCAGGATCTTAGAGGAAAAGAAGTAAACAAATAGGACTTGATTGAGAATAGATATAGATCCATGGGAAGATTTGATAAGGGATCATAACAAAGATTTGAAGCTCAATCTGTCACCCAATCTGCAAGATCTTAAATAAAAAAAAAAGCAATTAAAGATTTGATTGCGAATTTGATAAAGATCCATTAGGAGATTCAATAAAGGATATGGTTTCAATAGTTATAAATAGGGAGCTTGGGATCATTGAAATTCACCAATTCACCAATCCAGAGAATTACATAGAGATCTGAAGGAGGAATCCTGTTGCAAAACGCTGGAACACTGAGGAACCAAGTCAACATCACACCAATGGAGGCTTGGGGTTCTCTTTTCTTTACTATTATTTTTGAATTCAGTATGCTAGGCTAGACATTTCTGTAGTTAGGGGTAGATGGAACCCAATTGAATCTTTATGTTTATGAATTAAATTGTCTCTGAATTCTTTTCTTTTTATAATTGAATAAATTTATCTGTTTTTAATGCTTTCTATTAGTTTTCTCCTTATAGAATGATTTTGGGGAATTGTATGACAATAGGGATGTTGGTGCATGAACTCTGAATTGATAAATGTATCACAATCCTTGTGATCTAGGGATAGACATAGGGTAATTGTGCAATCTTTGAATTCTTGATCTTAATGCATGTTTTCTTGGGGAATAATCGAGAAACTAGAGTTATTTCAAGATCACATAGATTTAGGATAACAAGGAATTGTGAAAGAAAATGGCCTTGAAGACCGTACGCATATGAAGATGAAAACAAATATTTTCAAAAGCGGAAACACACATGCCAATCAAGATACGTACTTTAGGACGTAATGATACTGTTGGAGATTATATGTAACAGTATATTGTTTGAATTCTTTGTAACGTATATTGTTTGAATTCAATTCTTTGTAACCGTAGGTTTGAATTCTTTGTAACGTATATTGTATGAATTCAATTCTTTGTAACCGTAGGTTTGAATTCTTTGTAACGTATATTGTTTGAATTCTTTGTAACCGTAGGACTGTTTAGATAGAGTATTTATTTGTTTTAGTCTGTTACGTTGTTACCATTTATTGTATGTTCGCCTATTTAAAGGCTACCAATGAATGAGATAAACACACAATTGAAATATCAAGTTTATCTTGGTATCAGAGCAATCCTAGTATACACGTTTCCGCATTCCCTTTCAGTGCGAAAGCTGGTTCATTTAACATGGCACCAGGTGGTGGCAGCAAGTCCAAAACAATTGATCCTAGTTCGCCATTTTACTTGGCTGGATCTGACAGTCCAGGTCTCTTGTTAACGACTGTCATGCTGCGTGGTGAAGCCAACTATGACAACTGGGCCAAGCTTATGAAAAACGCATTGAAGGCGAAAAACAAATTGGGTTTTGTGACCGGTTCAGTCAAGAAACCAGGAGAGGATGATGCCGAAGAGTGGCGCGCCTGGGAGATGTGCAATTCGATGCTCAATGGTTGGATTCACAATACCATTGATGCAAAACTTCAACCATTCATCAAGTGCTTTGATGACGTCAAGGACTTATGGAATGACCTAGAGGAAAGGTATGCAGTGCAAAACTTTCCAAGACAGTATCAACTAAAATCCAGTTTAGCCAATATCAAGCAACATGGAGATAGCGTTGGTGATTATTACACCAAACTCAGGGCTGTATGGGACGATCTGGAAGGCAGCAAAACTCGCAAGTCTTGCGATTGTGGTGATAAGTGTGTCATTGCCAAAGCAATCGAGGAGGAGCAAGAGCATGATCGCGTTTATCAATTTTTGATGGGGCTGGATGAATCTACATTTGGCAATCTGAGATCCCATATCCTCAACACTTCTCCTCTTCCTAGTGTCAACAAAGTGTACGCAATTGTCACTCAAGAGGAGACGCATCGTAGTATTTCTCGCGTTCAAGATGAGAGGAGTCAGGTAGTGGGATACTCAGCCCAAACCGATTCCATGAAGCAGTCAGACACGTCCATGCTGCAGCGGATGGTTCCTAACAAACCACAAGACAGAATACCTTGCCCTCATTGTGGCAGGACCAATCACGACCCTTCCAAATGCTGGAACGTTCATGGTTTTCCACCAAACAGGAGTGCTGGTCGCGGACGAGGAAGGGGAGGACGTTCGGCAGGATGTTATACGCATGCTCATGCGACGTTTGCAATGGATGCCTCACACCCAGTTGCTGCTAACTCTCTTCCTCCAGACGTCTCACATTCTGCCTCTTCTCAAGTTGCTGCACACTCCGTTTTGACCCCAGAAATTGTGAACAAACTGTTAACATTGGTAGACCAGCCTCAGTCACATGAAAAATTATCTGGTAAGCGTATTCATTCTCAATGGCTCATTGATAGTGGGGCCTCACGTCATATGACAGGCACTTTGGCTTTATTGGCTGACATTACACCTATTCCCCCTCTATCTGTGACTCTACCAAATGGTTCTATTACTTATGCTGCAAAACAAGGCTCGATGGTGTTTAATACAAACTTCAGATTGTCAAATGTTTTATATGTGCCTAACTTACGCTGCAATCTCATCTTTGTTTCCCAATTGCTTCACTCCAAGAGCAGTAGCGTTACATTTACTGATAAAAAAGTGCATTTTGCAGGACCAAGTGCTGAAGAGGGAGATTGGTTTGGGTGAACTTCATGAAGGAGTCTATGTGTTTCAGCCTTCATGTGCTTCAGCTTCGGCAGTTCAAGCAGGAGAGTCAATTGACTTGTGGCACAACAGGCTAGGCCATGCATCCTATGATATCTTATCTCTGGTTCCAGAATTTAGAGCTTTGCAAAATAAAGTAGTATGTAAGGCATGTGAAGTTTGTCATCGTGCCAAGCAAACTAGATCAATGTTTCCTATAAGTTTTTCTCGCAGCAAAGAATGTTTTGATTTAATCCATTGTGACACATGGGGTCCTTATCAGAATTCTTCTTCTTCTGGTGCATGTTATTTCTTAACTGTGGTGGATGACTATAGTAGGCATGTATGGGTTTTTATGTTGGCCGATAAAAGTGAAACTTATGATCGGATGTGCAAATTTCTTGCTATGGTTCTGAACCAATTTGGTAAAACCGTAAAAATAATAAGGTCTGATAATGGTACTGAGTTCAAATCTAATAACATGGTGAAACTCTTGAATGAAAAAGGTATTTTGCAACAAACAACTTGTGTTTATACGCCTGAACAGAATGGGAGAGTCGAAAGGAGGCATAGACACATCCTTAATGTATCACGTGCCTTACTGTTTCATGCAAATCTCCCTGTTGATTTTTGGGAGGAGAGTATTCTTGCTGCTGTTCATATAATTAATAAAACACCTACAAGAGTTCTCCAAGGCAGGTCACCACATGAAGAATTGCATGGAGTTAAACCAGATTATACATACTTGCGCACGTTCGGTTGTCTGTCATTTGCTAATACAAGACCGAAACCAACTGACAAGTTTGCTCCACGTTCGCGACGATGTGTTTTCATCGGATATGCAATAGGGCAGAAAGGTTGGAGATTGTTTGATATAGAAGCGCAACAAAGCTTTGTGTCCAGGGATGTAAAATTTTTTGAAAATATTTTTCCTTTTCGCGAAGCTCCAGTACAATCTGTTTCTGCACCAAATTCTCGTGTGCCTACAGAGCCAAATTACTTTGACGAAGGCCAAATTGTCCATGACGGTTCTGATGCATCAAATGACAGCCCAACGCCTAGTGGATCATGTGTTCCTCTGGACGATAGGGGGAGTGTTTCGCTGGAAGCAACACCAACTAACGAAGTTGCCGCTAGGGAGTCCTCCTTACTAGAAAGAAGTTCGAGTTCTAGTGATGCATCAACCCAACAGCAGTTGCTGAAAGCAAATCTGCGTCAAATACTCACACGCCAGCACCGTAACAGGAAGCAGCCATCTTTGTTGCAGCTATTGACACAGGTCATGAACCACATACATTTCAAGATGCTATGAGAGACTCCCGATGGGTGGAAGCCATGAGGGCTGAAATCACAGCCTTAGAAGACAACCATACATGGTGCCTCACGGATTTACCTCCAGGGAAGCGTGATCTTCCAAGCAAGTGGGTGTTTAAAATAAAATATCGTTCTGATGGAACGGTATAAGGCAAGATTGGTGATTGCAGGTAATTATCAGATTGCCAGAGAAGATTACAGTGAGACTTATGCACCAGTGGCAAAGATGGTGAGTGTACGTACATTGCTTGCAGTGGCTGCAGCAAGAAACTGGGAGTTGCACCAGCTTGATGTTCATAACGCATTCTTGAGTGGAGAAATAAGTGAGGAATTTTACATGAGATTCCCCCCTGGATTCAGTACTGGGTCTAAGCATAAAGTATGTCGTCTTACAAAGTCATTGTATGGTTTGCGCCAATCACCCGGAAACTGGTTTTCCAAACTCAACAGTTCGTTGACGGCATATGGATTTGTTCAGTCAAAAGCTGATTACACGCTCTTTACTATGCAAAAAGGGGAGGTGTCTCTTGCACTTTTAGTTTATGTCGACGACATCATCTTAGCAGGTAATGATTCACATGCTTGTCTTGCAGTCAAGGAGTATCTGAATCAGTGTTTTAAAATAAAAGACCTGGGTAGTCTGAAATATTTTTTGGGTATTGAAATTGCCCGCAGCAAGAAAGGAATATTTTTATGTCAGCGTAAGTATGCCTTGGATATTCTTTCTGATTCCGGGCTCAGTGGATTTAAACCGGCGATTTCCCCCATAGAACAAAATCATTGTCTTGCCTTGGATGACGGACCAGTATATGAGAACCCTGAACGGTATAGAAGACTCATTGGTAAGTTGATTTACCTCACTATCACAAGACCTGATCTGAGCTATGTTGTTCATATCCTTTCTCAATTCATGCATTCACCGCGCCTAGCTCATTATGAGGCTGTTCTCCGGGTTATTCGATATGTAAAGAGAGATCCTGGTCAAGGACTTCTCCTCAAATCAGATTGTGACCTAAAAATTCATGCCTATTGTGATTCGGATTGGGCTTCATGTCCTCTTACCAGACGATCTCTCACTGGTTTCTTTATTATGTTGGGTTCTTCACCCGTATCCTGGAAGACCAAGAAACAAGTAACGGTGTCTCGCTCTTCTGCAGAAGCAGAGTATAGATCAATGGCTGCAGCTACAACAGAGATTGTGTGGCTCAAGTCGTTTCTCACCTCTCTTAGGGTCACTCACTCAAGTCCTATGGAATTGTTTTGTGATAACCAAGCTGCTTTACACATTGCAGCGAATCCGGTGTTTCACGAGCGTACCAAGCATATTGAGTTAGATTGCCACTTTGTACGTGAACATATTCTAGCCAGGCATATTACAACAGCTCATGTGCCTTCTCGTTCCCAACTTGCTGATTTGTTTACTAAAGCCTTGGGACAACGCGAGCTTCTTAGTTTTCTTCCCAAGTTGGGCATTTCATCCTTACATACTCCAACTTGAGGGGGAGTGTTGGAGATTATATGTAACAGTATATTGTTTGAATTCTTTGTAACGTATATTGTTTGAATTTAATTCTTTGTAACCGTAGGTTTGAATTCTTTGTAACGTATATTGTTTGAATTCAATTCTTTGTAACCGTAGGTTTGAATTCTTTGTAACCGTAGGTTTGAATTCTTTGTAACGTATATTGTTTGAATTCTTTGTAACCGTAGGACTGTTTAGATAGAGTATTTATTTGTTTTAGTCTGTTACGTTGTTACCATTTATTGTATGTTCGCCTATTTAAAGGCTACCAATGAATGAGATAAACAAACAGTTGAAATATCAAGTTTATCTGATACCTTTGTTCGTGATTCAAAACTCCAAGATGATCAGTGTTAGGCTTGAAGGTTCAAACCCTCTAACGTTGATCCACACCACCCTATGTCAAGATGCAAGAACTCTTCTTGAGAAGCCTCCAATTCGAACACCACAAAGGAGCAAGCTATGCGTCCAATAGGAGAGAAAAAGGCTTAGGTTGAAAGGTGTTTAGATGAGTGAATTTTTCTGCATGAAGAACTCACAAATTGGCGCATGGAATGGATGATTAGTGGCTAGGTAATTTTTCAAAAAACTTAAAGAGAACCTAACAAAAGGAAGTACTTAAGGAGATGAGAGATCAATTGATTTGAATCATATTTTTCTCCCAAAAATCTTACCTATGTAGCGCCCAATGGTGGAGGAATAAGTGGAGTTGTTGCAAATCAAATCTAGCCAACAACCTCCTATCATATCCTCATGAGACTAAGTCTATACCTAGTCAAAAATCTGACTTAATAACCATCATATGCCCAGCCAAATGGTGCGCCCTTATTCAGCCCAAAAACAGTCCAAATACATTGAGTAGTTGCAATTCAAATTGAACCCACTCACTAAAATATTCTCTCAACTAACCAAATATGATTGGAGCTTAGTTTGTTGACCATATGACCATCAAAGGATCACCGAATCAGCGCCCCTATCTTCTTAGGTGATGTCCAAAGATCTCCTCTTGATACTAGGGATTTGTTCCATCAAGATCTCATCTTATCCTTTTGTTATGAAACAACCTTTCATAGCCAATTCAAATTCAAACATTTAAATTCAAACGTTCAAACATTTAAATTCAAAATTCAAATTCAAAATTCAAATTCAAAATTTAAATATTTGATAGTTAATTTAACTAATTAAATTAATTAATAATGTCTTGGACCATCCAAGCCCATTACAACTACCATGCGCCCTTTCCCTCTTAGGTGGGCTTCCAAACTTCTTCTTGGGCTAACAACCATTATTAGGCCCAATACCTTGAATGCTACATTATCAAGACAATAAGGTGTTAGTGTGTGACCCATTAGGCCAAACATAGCCACTGACATAAATGGGCTTGGGCCCAACAAGCCCACAACCCATTTAATGACAACACAAAGCACTAACAATGCTTTGTTGCCCCAGAGCTAGTTAGGTTAATGACATGATCATCCTATTATATATATTTGGTTACCGTATATATTTCCTTTCATATCGGTTACCTTCCCATTAAACCTAAGGTGAGGAAACGTATCAACCCCTGCGGTTTAGGGTGAGCTTTAATTCGAAATAGGGAATCTTCAATTTACTGACTCTAAAGGCAGATCATCTCATGATCTCTTTTACTATGCATAGATTCCCGAGTCCTGTAAATATCATCCTGATTTCTCCGATTTACAGATAACCTAATCCCTCACAGAGATTTGACGAATTCCTTCAGTTTATCACCCTAGGCCTATGCTCTTTCAGGACATGCCCAAAAGTATACCTATGAGTCTCCATGTTTCAAGCAGACGAGGTATACAATCAAAGCATGCTTTCTAGAACACAGTCTAGGTGAAAACTTCTGGTCTAAGGAAAGACATACCCAAATATTAAGAGACTTCTCTAATGATACTATTTGTGATATTTCCTCATAGAGTCTCTTTGTGTGTCTGTTCAGTGCGAGCTATACCCTTATAGGTCCGCCCACGACTTTAGCTAAGACATCTCCATATCTGTAGCTCATGAGGTCTTTTACCTTGTATCCGAATACAAGTAGATAAGTCGTGCTAGTCTTACCCGAGATCACTGATCCCCATTTTCAGTGTCTCTAGACTAGGAACATAAAATTAGGAATAAGCATCTGGTATCCTTGAATCCTCATGATCGTGATCTCATCACAGATACTCAAGAGATACCTATTCTATTCCAAGGGGTTTATCCAGTTACTCATATAATATTAACAATAATAGCGAGACAATATATGAAACAGAATAAATAGTGCTTATATTTATTTGCGACAATATAAAAAGGTCCACATATGTCCTAATCTAATCAAAAGATTGTCTCTAGGACATCCATATACTAACAAATTGAGCCCTAATTAACTTAGAAAAAATTAATTGGCATTATTTTAAGAACAGATTCTTGACAGTTTAATTCATAACATATTGAGGAGATTGGGGGAGATCGAAACCCTAACTACGCTTGTTTTAATTTGTAATCAATCATCATCTTTTTCAATTGTCTTTTTAATTCTGAATTTTTATTTGCATGTTATTGCTTGTTTTTAATTTTAAATTCTTCAATTACAATTCTCTTCATCTTATTCTTGATTGTCCAACTAAACCGCGATTAGTGAACTAGTGCTTGAAAATCCGATCCTCGTGGGAACGATCTCGTACTCCGGTACACTTTATACTTTACAACCGGTGCACTTGCCGAGTCGCAACAATGTTCATTACACCATTTAATTCAAGTAGTTATCATTTAACGACTTGATAAGATTTCCCATTTCATTAACATCACTAGGTGGCCGAATTAGGTGTAACCCTAATTACATTTTTGTCACGCGTTTAATCATGATTTTAAGGTTCTATTTGCAATCACCCATTATTAAAATCATTGTCATAACATTTTCAATGACAACTTTTTACATTAACCCTAATTACCACTTTACTAATCAAGTAACTTAATTAGGTTCCCAATTAATACTTTCATCATTTTACTCATCTTAATGTTCATTATTATCAAGCAAACCATGATTGCACATGATTCCTTCCCACTTAACTCTTTAAGGCCGAAATGCAACATATTCATTTCTTGAGTTTTCATGTCTTTTCATGTATAAGGAACATTCCATTCACCTAACCACTTATTAAAAAATATCATTGAATATCTTAACATTATAATGTCCAATTCCTAGGTCCATTTACTGTTCATGGCTGATTTGTTATACGTGTAGGAATTAATGGTTTTTCATTCATTTAAACTCAAATCCAACCACTTCAAGCTTTTAGTTACTCATCTTTATTTATGATTTCATATAGTCTTAAATTACACATATGACATACTTATCAAAGCATGCATGGCCAAAACCCTACATGTGTATGTGTTCATGACTTGTCTTTAAATAAAACTTAAATCTATTTACTCCAAGCTTTTAAACATATACCCATGATTATGATTTCATATACTTTTCAAATTAAACGCATAATACACTATCTTAAGTGCTCATGGCCGAAATCCTAGGCGGGTTTTGAAGTCATCATCTTGTATCTTTATTTGTTAAACTTGCTTAATTTGAGTTTGACTCCAACAACAACCATTTTTAAACATCTAGCCCCATTAAAAGTTCAAGATTTTATCATCATCTTTTTAACTTTAAAACAAGAAGAACATATATGATATTTTGAGAATAAATTACTAGAACTCAAGTGTTTTACCTTGAATAGCTTCTTTAAACCACCAAGAACATCATCTTTCCTCACCAACATAGCCACACCTTCAAGGCTTTAGAGAGATCAAAACACCATCAACTCAACGTCACTTGAAGAAATAATCACTTAGATGTGATCACAAGGTCTTAAACTATAACTTTTGTGTAGAAAACTAAGCCTAAAAGTGTTTAACTCACAAACTATGTTCTTCCTCTCTATCAAGGAGCATGTGTAATAGCCCGTTGTACACCGGTAATATTATCATTGATTATGATATCAAGAGCATTTACAATCACAACAGTTCATTTAAAAATGCGAGTAAACTTTTTCCTTTTCATTACGTAAGCATTTAAAACAATAATAAAAGGTAATGAGTAAAAGATATGATCATAACTGAAATCTAACGCGGAATAATTATAAATAATGCCTAACTATCATATAATGCTTCCCTCAAGTCACTAAGGGGTTCCCATAAACCCAATTAGCATAATTCTCATTTTTAAGGTTTTCACGTATCTAAACAAGGTTCAGTATTCTGTACATTGCGAGAGATTCGCATGTTACGGACCTCTCATCTTTTAGTATATTATTCTAGGCTAAATCATCTTTCCAACAATCTATCACACGCTCTATAAAGTTATTGTTTGCTCCGGCTATCACCGTTTGAAGTTGGAGAAGCAAAGCTGCCAGCCAACCTCAAACAGGGCTCCAAACAACCTCTACTCTTTCAACGATTCTGGACAAAAAACTTGACCAATTGCTCTAAAAGTTTTATACAGTAAACTAGATACCTCAATATTATATTTGAGATATCATGGGCCTAATTTGACTAAGAATTGAGGGAGAAATAATTTTTTCAAAACATGGTACCCGACAGCCCCTGCAACAGGGCATTCTGGACAGTCCCTATTCAAACGTCTCTACAAGTATATGTACAACTCCAATGGCTACCAAATTTTGACACAACATATTTGACATCTCAAGCTTCAAAATGGTGTATGGAACATCCTTATTGGACTTCTGTGGAGGGAGATATGACCTCCCAAAGTTCACCCAAAATCTTCCATGTTTTTGAAAATTCGGCGGCATCTCCTTTGTTTATTTAACCCATCTCACCTTATCAAAACTGTGTTATTATCCTCAAATGGTACCTAATAGACATGGGTGACACTCAAGGACCAGCAATGCCTTGATGCTCTTACAACCCATCACAATTTATAACAATTACCTCACTTTAGAATTCATTACTTACATTGTAAAACTTAAACCATTTCAATCACATTGTTCCATTTGCATGCATTCTTTAAACATACATATAATCATAACCTAAAATAGGCTTATTGTCCTTTCATCATACATCATGCTTCAATATTACACAAGGTCCAATAATTATAAGTTACTATCCTCCAATGAAAATATAATACAAATAAATCCTCCCATGTACAACATAATAACTCCTCATAATACAACATGGTAAATCATCAACTAAACTTAGACAAAATATGACATAAACAAATATGACAATATGCGTAATCCTAAAGCAACATGCACTGTTCATGCCCTAAGTATAGCCTAAGTCACAAAGGCCTCAAAATGCAAAAAGGTACATAAATCACCAATGTTCATCCTATGGCCTCTTGCCCACGGCTCCTGTCCCACTGCTACTACCTGAAATAAATGCCCCAAACACGGGGTGAGATATACGAATATATCTCAGTAACCCAGAGGTTCTAGAGATTACTCCGCCCAATGGCTCACTCAGATGTAAATCTACAATAAATTACAACAATCAATGAGGGATAAAACATGGGAATTAGTGAAGTAGGGATGCATAGGGAGTAAAAATACGATGAAGCTGGAATGGTCAATGCCAAAGCCACGCAACACCCGCCCTATTGGCCTCTGCATATAACATAAGGGTTCTCATCCAAGGAATTGTTCCCAGAACATCAACCAAGGCACCCTCCATCCATATACACCCGAGACATTCTTAGAGTGCTCCTCAACGGATGACACTCCATGACCCCAAGTCAACTGGAACTCTCTCACGGAGACCTATCCAGTGGAAGTCTGTAACGCCCGAAGGAAATAGTCTACTGGCCAGAGACACAGTACATCGTATGTACCCACTATACATACATATATGCATGAAAATGTTGTAATACATTATCAACATACACCTCCAACCACTACCCCTAAGGGCATGGTGGAGCACACACGGGGACTAATTCCAGTACCAAGGGATTACCTGATGGAAGCTCCCTCTCTAGGTATCTCCAAAGCAAATACCACCGAGCTTGGTCCAACAAGAAATGCCTACACATAGGTCATTCCTATTTTAATACAACCAAATAAGAACATATACATGGTTATTCAAGTACTCAAGCATTTTTACATAACCACTTACCACAATCCTTTTGGTCAAAGACCAAAGGCAACCCACCAAGCTCACCGTTCCAAGATCACGTCCGTGGGAAGCAACCTATAATGATCACACAAGGATCATCAACACAAGGTGCAACCAATCAAAATTCAAAGCATCACAAGCCCCCCCACAATGCATAGGTTCAGCCAAATGACCTATAAATACCAAACCGTGTTCTTAATTTTATTTCAAGGTTCCACTAGCTTCCTAAGCTTACCACAACACCAATTCATGTCCTCAATTTCATTCAATTACCATTCAACACTATTTTTCCCAATTATCCTTCTTTAGGCCACTTTCTACACTTCGGCATATCCATTGGTTCTACTTCCAATCCACATGCATCAAACCAACATATAACCCATTCAAACACAATTCACAACCACACAACACCAACTACATAATTTTTACATCATTATTTCCTTACTTCCCTTCAATGGCCGAATTCTACATCGATTCATACTCAAGGGTTTTAAATTCAATTCAACACTTCCACACATCATACAATCCTATAATTAACTCATACAAATACTCCGCAACTCAATTACACAATCCTATAATCATGCCATTTCACAAAGTCTTGAAATTCCATCACAAATTTTGCTTGTTACCAAACATTTTATCAATAATTTTTATGAGTTCAATCACTATAAAACATCATTCTAAGACACTTTTATCTAATGTATATTTTCAATTTAAAGTCCCCAACTACCTCAATTCATGCAAGCAAGCTCTAGGGTTCACAATTTAAATCAACCAATTCTTCCAATGAAAAATGTGAAAACTTACCCACAATCAAGGCCTAAGACTCCTCCAAGTGATATCCAAGCAATGACTTAATCAAACAACCCAAGAACACCAAATCTCCTCAAATTTTCGTGGTAATGTGTGGTAATTTTCTCTCAATCTAGTGAGTTTCAAGGGTTATGGATAGTTGTGTTTGGATGATTGTTTACTTGAACTTTGATGACAAACTTTGTTGAATTTGATGGCTAAATCACCAAGAAAATCCAACAAGAATTCCTCCCCTAAAAGACTCCATGGTCGCGGGTTGATGAAAGAGAGGAAGGAGGGAGATGAGTGAATAGTGCCACAATGCCAAGTTGTCATCTTATAACTTAAGTGGGTGGGTCCCACCGCCACTTCACGCGATTCAAATTAATTCAAATATTTCGATTAATTCACTAAACGTCCATTTATTCCTAGACTATTTAGAAATTCCAATTTTTAACATTAACCATTGTCCTTTAATTGTCCTTGATCAGATGAATCTGGAGTTTTCCGGTCGGTCGGTGAAATCACAGTTTTAAGCTTTATGCGCGCTGTGGGCACGCTTATCCAAAAACCCTAATTTCAATCAATTTTCACCAGAAATTGTAATTCCTCGCCTATGTAACATTTATAAATTATTTCCAAATCTAGAGCTCAAAATTCATTCGACACGCTTTACGGTGCAACTATACTACGATATTTTTACACGGTAAAAATATTTTTCATCATTTTTCCAGAAATTTCCCTAACCACTCAATTTTTCGTTCTGAATCCATTTACAGGGTTAATTTTCCTATTTGAAACCTTCTACTCAAATTTTCTTTCCTAGAGTTACATGTTTGACAATTTACCATTTTACCTTTCTTATGTATTTTGACCCAAAACTCAGGATTTTTACTAATCCTACCTCTTAATCCATATTTTATATATAATTATATGTTTTAGAATTACGAGGTGTTATAGCATGCTTCGGGGAAGGAGACAAAGAGAAGACAAGAAAGAGATGAAAATGAGTGTGGGACACTATGACGCACCAACACTTCAAAATATACAAGACTTAACTATTCACATCATTCATTACATAGTAATTAATCAAGTCATATACAAGACTTAACCATTTAATGATTCCACTTTCCATACTTATATGCCAATAATATGCCCAACACAAGTCTAGACCATTAATTACATAATTACAAGTTTTAGTTCATAAGGAATTGTTATCTTACAACAAAATCAACTATGTGATTTAAGCACTTCAATCAACTTGGAATTACACTCTAAGGCAACTAAGATAACTTGTATTATTTTCAACTCATCCTAGCTATATATATTTCCTTTATGGCTGTGACATACATAGGGTACATAAGGTGTTCATTTGTTCCCTAAGTCCACAATAATTCATTAGACACTTAGTTCATTAATAAACTCTCTTAGATTAAGGCCTTTTCCACTTAACTTACAACTATCAAGACATTTATCATCAATATATGTCATTCATAACCTTGGACATTAATTATTATAAGTAACTAAGGGGTTCCCATAAACCTATTTAGCCTAAATCTCACTTTTACGATTTTTCTATAACTGTACACGCTTCTATTTTCTAGTCACTATGCATAACCCACTTACTATAAAATTCTCATCTTTTAGTATGTTAATCTAGACTCAATTACCTTTTCAACAAGGTATCACATGACTCATTTGGAATTCTCTAGCTCTGATTATCATCGTTTGAAGTTGGACAAGAAAAATTGTCTGCAAACTCCAAACAGAGCCTCAAACATCCCTCACCATTTCTGCGATTCTGGAAAATATACTAAACCAATTGTCTCAAATTTTTATACATCAAATTAGACACCTTCAGATTTAATTCGATATATAATGAGCCTAATTTGAGTAAGAAATGAGGTAGAAAAAAATTCGTGGAAGATGCAACCACGTACAGCCCCTGCACATGGCCTCCCTGGGCAGTCTCGACTCAATTAGACCTACAGAATGTTACACATCTTCAAATGGTACCAAATTTTGACACCACATATCTGACATCTCAAGCTTCAAAATGATGTATGGCACATCCTTATTGAACCTTTATGGAAGGAGATATGCTCTCACAAAATTAGCCTAAAAATTGGTCATTTAACCCCAAGTGTGTTTAATTAGCAAATCCTAATTATCTTTGGTTAGGAACTCCAAGTCACTTTAATTTTAGGATTTTTCTATTATTAGGTCACTTATACATTCTCACATAGTCACATTAGGTCTTAGTTCATTAGGTTCACTAATTACATAATTAGTGCTTCTAAACCTTCATTAGGTCCATTTTAGGGTTTTTATAGTTAATTAATCCTTTATGCATGATCCACCTCACTTTAACCCTTGATTAGTATCCTAATTAGGCCTTAAACCAATTTTTACATACTAACCCTAATTGATCCCTAATTGGCTGAATTGTTTAGGTGCTATAAACAAGGTTTTTAGCTTGTCTACTTCACCATTTCTTTAATTAATTAAGCCCTACACTTAATTAGTTCACTAATCCACTATTTAATTAAATTTTAAACATAAAATCCTAATTATACTCATTAGGGCAAAATTGACATGATAGTGTCATTAGGGTTTAAATTCCATCCTTAATCAAGATTAGTGTTCTTAAGCTTAAAGGTTAGATTTTTAACATTATCCTTGGTTCAACTCATGATTCTCCACACTTTCCAACATCAAGAACTCATTTTTATCAAATTACAACATCAATCCCACAAAGAACCCATGTTGGCCAAATCATATTGGTGGGTGTGGGAGAGTTTTAGTCACAATTTTTCCAAGTAACCATGCTTACTTCTTCAAGTTAGCTCCAAGGCTTCAAGCTTCTACTTTTCTTTAACAAAGATGCATCATTTCCACTACGAACACACTTTTAACAAAGACTCAAAGTTAGAACTCAAGAACACAACTCAAAGGTGAAATTTTTCAAGAAAAAGATTCAAGAGACTTACACTAAAACTCAAGGAAACAAATTATACAAAAAAAAACTCAAAGAAACAAGCACCAAGGAGTGTTCTTCCAAGAGAACTCAAAACAACATCTCCATGGCATGAAAAAAACTCCAAAACCATTGCTGTTTGGGAAGGGATTAACCACGAAAATTTGGCTACCAAGAACATGAGAAAATATAATTCATATATATATATATATATATATATATATATATATATAGGAAAATTATTTTCTCATGTTGTTGGAGATTGTTTTCTCATGTTGTGAGGCATTGAAATCTGTGCTATTTTATTTTTATTTTTTTAACAAGTGGTGGGAACTACCACTTGTTGTGTCTGTAACATAAGAGATGTTATCTCATGTAATATGAGAAAAGAGAAATTCCTATATATATATATATATATATATATATATATATATATATATATATATTTTAAAGTTTAATGTTTGTCATTTAAAATGATGGTCCTTTTAAATGAATGTAATGTATTTTTTTAAATTTTAAATTACAAAATTTTCTCTACACTTTTTCTCTCTCATAACTTATTTCTTTATCTCTTTTAAAAGGATATAAGTGTGTGTCCTTTTTCCTATATATTATGATTGAGTTATAAACTCACAGGACATAGATATAGTTGAAAAGCAATACAAATAAATCCCAATAGGACATGTCCTGTACGCGAATTTCATTGACAAAAAAGCATGGTTAACCCCTTTAAAATGGACCTAACCAGCAGACATAATGAACATTCATCTTTCTAATGTGCCCAAGTACATCTCAAAGAACACATAAAAAAAAGTGGTGTACTTTGGTGAGGCAAGTCTTCAACTTCAGTCTCAGCAAGTTGCAGCATATCTGGGCACTCGGCAGGGGCATTATCGGAAACTAAAAATGAGGGCATATCTACGCTACAATACTAACTACACTATGATTCTACTTTCCACAAACCCTACGAACCTGATTCTCCACATAAGAACGCCATCAAATCTCCACCGTTCTATTCAGAGAAACTCAAATCAAATCGTTGATCTTGGCCCCCTTCTCTCTCTCTCTCTCTCTCTTCAATCCCAAGATAGCCGATGATGTAATCAGCAATTGGTTTTTCCTTTTCTGTTGCAAATTCTCAGACTCCATTTTCTACTCGGCGCCAACAACAATTAATCTCGAGAAAACTTTAAACCCTTTATCGTTTTCAGTGATATTTAGGGTTTCTTCAAATTTCCCATTTTTTTTTTTTATCTGCATCTCATTTTTCGGTGAAATTTCAGAAATTTCCGAGCCCTGAATCCGTTTCGCGACTTGGGTCTCCATGAACGACCAGCCCCAAATGATGGGTCAGTCTCAGATCTTGCATAACCACCAAAACTACATCGTTTGGCATCATCTACCGCCGCCGTACCAACCGGAAAACCCGGCCGTGTTCCCTCTCCTGCCGGCGTTCAATGCTCAGCCGCTTCGGCCGCCGGCGAATCCTCCGGGTCGGCTCAACTGGAAGGGAAACAAATCCGACAAGCGCAAGGAGTTCCGCCGCAAAGACAGTATCGGGTCGGGTCCGGGTTACAAAACCGGTAACCCGAGCGAGTTGCAATCGTGGGCGGCAAACAGCTCCGGCTCCAAGGGTCGTCGGTTCCATCAGCAGAAGAGGAAATTCGGGCGACTCGCCGCCCCGTTCGCGCCTAGGAACACGACGTCGTTTATAATTCGGGCCAAGAAATCCGGCGGCATAGCGTCGCTGGTGTCGCCGTGCCCGGTGACGCCGGCTATTCTGCCGACGCCGATGCTGTCACCATCGACGGAGGTGGTGTTCGAGACGGCAAAGGAGGAGTGGGGGGTCGACGGCTACGGCTCAATGAAGGGCCTGATCCGGCTCCGGTCCGGCAAAGGGGATTCTGATGAAGATTCCGACGAAATTGACGGCAGTGGAAGCGAGCGTGTGGAGGTTGAGAAGAGATTAGACCATGATTTGAGTAGATTTGAGATGATATACCCAATTTCCGGTGATGAGCAGAGTTTGGAGAACAGGGTTGATGAACAAGACACGCATATTGCTCAGCTGGAAGTGGAGAATTTAACACTGAAAGAAAGGATTTTTCTTATCGAAATGGAATTGGGTGAGTTGAGGAGGCGAGTTCTGTGCTTGGAGACTGATGGTTTTGGGGGTGGGGGTGGGGGTGGGGGTGGCTGTGGCAGTGGCAGTGGCAGGGTGCTGGAGAATTTCGACAATGATCTCGCCGGTGGAGATGTTTGCTCTGAGAAGAGTGTTGGAAACGGTGATGATGGTGGTGGTGATGATGACAATGGTGATTGTGTTTGATTGAACTATATATGCAGTTAATTCACCATTCACCATTACTTGGGTTGCAAGTTTCTTTCTTTGAATGCCAGAAGGAATGTTATGTTTGTAAATGAGACTGTATATAATTTTCTAGGTTGATAAATGTAGCAGTTTCAGTTTAGTTTAGTTTAGTTTAGTTTAGTTTAGTTTAGCTTAGCTAAGTTTAGTTTGCTTTGTTAATTTCAATTCTCTTTTGTTACCTAACTCTTTGGATGAACTTGGGTTGTGACTTGTGACAGATTAGGACTTTAAAACTCCCCTGAATAAGAAATGGACAGTGCTGTGCCTCTGCCTTGTTAGAACTAGAGAATTTGTTTGTTTTGTTTTTTTGCTAATTGACTCCTCAGTTTCTTTGGCATGCTTTTTGGTGTTCATTTCAATCAGTATTCAGAGGGTAATAGAGCTATGTTTTGCAAGAGAATGGCTAGGCTATATGTGGCTAGTGCTCTTTTTGCCAAAGGAGAATGATTTTGGTTCTTAATTCTTATCATTTCATGTTTTATTTTTTATTTTTTGACATGGAAAACTCTGTTAGCAGACTCTGCACACAGCAGCAGTGGAAGACTAGTAGCAGGAACTGGAGCATCTGGATTTTGTTGTTGTACTTTCCATAATTTTTTTATGTGGATCCATTACTTTCACATAGTTTCATTATTTTGAAATACCATCCTTCAGCAAATCGGAAGATCCAAATCTGCATTATCTGTTTTGTTGTCCATCGCACGCGACGTACATGTCGAAAATTTCTTCGTGTTACGGATTTGTTGAGTTTTCGGATTTATTGAATTTTCGGTGCATCTTGTGATATGTATCTTATTTTTATCAAATTATTAATAAATAATTTATTTTAAAATCAGATAATAGAATAATTTAATAAAAATTAAGACACGTGTAATGCATCGAAAATTAAATACATCCTAACCCCCGAAAATATTCTCGTACATATCACGATCAAGATCAAGTACTTGTGGCTTTGTGCTATGTACCACGAATTGCCTCCGATAGATATTTCTTTTTAGTTTTTTTTTTCTTGAAAAAAAAAATGAATAAAAAAAAGGATAGGTTATTTTACTTGTCTTTTTTTCTGTCTGTCTTTGTCTATCACTCTCACCGTTAGAACATAATCTCAAGAAGAGAGAAAGATAAATGTTAGTTAAGATTCTGATCTAATGCTGTTTTAGAGTGATAGACAAAGATAAGCAGAAAAAATGATAGATAGAATAACTTACTCTTACAAAAAAAAATAAACAAAGTCTATAATATTTTGGGTGACATTAATGTTTAATTTTTAAAATCAAAATCAAATAAATTAACGTATAATGTCGTTTATCTTTTTCTTTTCTCGATCAGGTTATTTCACAGCTCAAAAGTGAAGTTACTCACAATAAGAAGAATAAAATCATCATCTTTGTTGATCAAAGGAAGTGAACCTTGAATCGGATGGGAAGACTAGCTTCGCGATCATTGCAGAAGATGATGCGGTGAGTTGGAGGTTTGTCTTTTTTTTTTAGAATTATTTTAATTTTATAAAAATTTCAAAAATTTATATTTTGGCCACTTGGCTGTGTCAGACACGGTCAAAATCGCATGTCGAGATAGTCAATGTGTCACAAAATATTGACTGCGTGCCAGATGCATGTCAGAGCATGTCAAACACCGACACGTGTCTGACACACATTTTTTTAAAGAAATCACGTGTCGATGCTTCCTAGGTTGGCATCATGAATTGAACAAGAGGCATAATGTGTTAATTTTTTGATATTTCTGTGTCAATTTGAACGGTTGTTGAAGGAACCTCTTGTCGATTAACAAATCAATGCAATTAACGGCTTAGAATAACACTTTCTAGCATATTGTCCCAAGGAAATTTGAACTTATAGAGCATCTAGCTTAGACAAAACACCCTCGTACTGACTTGTGCAAGAAAGTGATGTTATGGGTTTGCATATTAATTACCCATAGACCTCTAAAGGCCATCAAATTATAGATTTAGTCTCATGAAATAAGTTGAAGATAACAATGTGTTTTCGTATCACCTATATAAAATTATGTTGTAGTCGAGCTATCTCATCACAAGTTGTATTTAGAAGTAGGGAATGCTACATATACTTCAATATGACCGAACTGATTTTCAAGCTAAGCCTTTTAGTGTGAGATATGGTTGTCGCAAAATGACTGTCCACATTGAAAAAAATCAATTTTCCTATGTAGTCTCACATTGCTCACTCCTCATTCCTTCCTCCTCCCTTCCCTCTATATAAAGAGTTCATCCCCCTTCCTTCCAACTCACACTCTTGGAGACCCAAAATACAAGACACTTTGGCTTGGTTCAAAACTAAGTTAGTGTCGTAGTAAAATTTTAATAACTAATTTTCTCTACTTTTTTTTCCTTTCTAGGAAATTTGGGGGGATTTTCTACGACTTGGCTCCATACACCAAGTTTTGATCATCATTGAGGTAAGTCCATTTACCTCCTCTTTAGTTAATAATTTTATTTTTTATGTATGCTTTTATATTCTTTATTTGTTAAAAATTTTCTTATAATTGTCTATTATTTTATGTTTTTCGTGTTTTATTAGAAGTTTTCTTATAAACCTTAGAAATTATATTATGGATTGATTTGGGCGTGATGCCTTGTTGATCTCACAGTTTTTTGGGTCATTTTGGTTGAGACAACTTGATGATCCAAGTCTATTTCAAATTTATTATTTTATTTGTTTATTTTAGGGATTAATTTTGGGGTTACGTCTTGTTAATCTCCTAGCTTTTTGGGTCATTTTAGTTGAGACAGCTTGATGACCCAAGTCTATTTCAAATTTATTATTTTGTATTATTGTTTTTCTTATAATTAGGGATTAATTTTGGCGTGACGCCTTATTAATCTCGTAGTATTCTTCAGGTTATTTTAGTTGTGACAGCTTGGTAATCCGAAGCCTTTAAAATAATTTCTTTAAAATTATTTTCAAAAATTAAAACCAACCAGTACACAAATAATTTTTTAAGAACTACGTAGCTTTGAATTCCTCACTGCACCGGAGGATACGTCGGAGCCAAGTTTATTTTAATTATTTGTGCGAATTCATAATAGTTTTTATATATTTGCTTTACTTTCCTTTAGTTTGTTATTTTACTTCATTTTGTCTTTCTCTTTTTATTTTGCAATTTTTTTATATAAAAACTTTTTTCTCCAGAAATATCACTGCTGAAATGACTGAGAAAATAATAAATATTAGTGGTTTTACTCCTACCACTAATCTTAGGAGATACCTAGGTGCTATGATGAAGCATGGCAGAGTCAATAGAATCCTCTATGGAGATATCTCGGACAGAGTAAATAACAGATTGAATGGTAGGGCAAGCCTCAATCTTTCCATGGCTGGAAGGGTTATTCTTGCAAAATCTGCCATCTCTTCCATCCCCTTGTTCCAGATGCAAAGTGGCATCATTCCCCTAGGAATTTGAGATGACATAGAAAAGCTCCAAAGAAAATTCATATGGGGAGATTCCAATTCAAAAAAGAAAGCTCATGTCATTTCTTGGGAACAAATATGTATCCCTAAGAATCTAGGTGGTCTCAGGCTAATGCGGCTAAAAAAACAAAATGAAGCCTTTATGCATAAAATGGCTTGGTCAATAATTAACTCCCCTGGTCAGCTCTAGACTCAAATTCTTATTGCCAAGTATGGTAGACAAAAGGATTTGACTGGCTCCCCATCATGTAAATCGTATGACTCAAATTTATGGAGAAATCTTTGCAAAATCTGGCCTAACATGTTGAAAGGCCTTGTCTGGCAAGTTGGTGATGGACAAAAAATTAATTTCTGGTTTGATAACTGGATTGGAGAGATTCCCAGGCTGATTGATGTAGCTAAATATCAACCTCATCCTCTCCTGTTATCTGAATGTGTTGCTGAAGTTGTTGACAACATTACAGGAACTTGGAATTCAAATTTCATTTCTAAATTTTTTGAATATGATGTTATTAAGCTTATTTCAGCCATCCCTCCCCCTTCTAGTTGTGCTGGTGTTGATAGTTTAATGTGGAAAGATTACAACCCATCCATTTCCCTTGTTAAACAAGCATATATTAGAATATCTAAATCTGTTATTAGCTGTACTGACTTTCCTTGGAGCAGGATATGGAGTTGGAAGGGCCCAGAAAAAAATAAATTACAAATTTGGAAGATGTCTTATGGCAGAATGCTCACCAGGAATAGAACTGCTCTTTGGGGTTCTGGCTCGGATAGATGTGTCTCATGCAAAGATAAAATAGAATATCCTTTACACGTCTTCAGAGACTGCCCAATTGCTGCAAGCCTTTGGAATGGACTAAGCTGGTCCTCCTTCCATACGGTTTCTTCACTGAACAAGATCATGTGAATTGGATGAAGCTGAATATTAATCACCTAGTTGGAGGGCATGCAGATTGGAGAAGTTTGTTTTTCATTGGATGCTGGTTCCTTTGGCTTTGGAGAAATAAGGAAATACATGAACCTGATTTTAAAAGACCAGAGAATTTTTCTGCTGAAGTTTTAAAATATCTTCATGATATTAACCAATCTATTGCTAAGCCTCAGACCGGTTCGACTGCATATATGTCATCTTCTAGTACCTCACTCTAGGTTAGACCTCCTCCTAACTGGGTAAAATTAAATGTTGATGGGTCTATGTCTTATGGAAAAGCTGCTGCTGGTGGGCTTATTCGTGACTATAATGGTTATTGGCTAGGCGGTTTTAAATCTTTTCTGGGGTGTTGTTCCCCTTTCCTTGCTGAGCTCTGGGCTATTCACAATGGTTTAGAGTTTGCGTAGTGTCATGGTTATAAAAATTTATTAGTTGAGAGCGACTTTTCTCAAGCTATTAGATTGCTTACCGTACCTGGTGGTAATGACGCTCGAGAACTGCATTTAGTGGTTAGGATTCCAGCACTTATTCATAGATCTTGGAATGTCAAATTTAATCATGTTGTCAGAAGTGGTAATTCTTGTGCCGACTGGATTGCAAAGGCTGCTCTATCTTGCCCCTTGGGTACATTGGAGATAGTCTCTCCTGACTAGGCTGTCCAGAAGCTGATCTCAACGATGCTATTGGATCTTCCAGCCAGATTTGACTTGTTGCTCCTGATTAGTTCCTTTATTTTCATTTAAATTTTCTTCTTTTCTTTTGTTTTTTTTTGTTTTCTTTTTGGGGCCTTGCCCCTGTATTGTATAAAAAAAAAAAATTACAAGGGGTAAGGGTTGTGAAACCCCCTTTTTCTGATTATTTGACCGATGCAATTTTTTGAATTACTATTTATTTATTTTTATTTGATGGGACAAAATTTTAGATGTTAATTTTTTCCAACAATCAAGTACGCACTATCTCAGATCCCATTGAAACATATTCCTATGCAGAACTGAAAACAAGAATCCATTAAAATCCATTTTTCAAAGATGATTTGTAGGTTAAGCCTATCCCTATGTGTTGCAGAAAATAACTAAGTTAGTTCTAAACAACTCAACCAACTCATAATTCATAGTATTGGTCTAATCTGAAATAACTTTCTTGCAAATTAAAACGACCAATTTTGACTACAAATGGCCTTTATATAAATAAGATAATTAGATAAAAAATAAAACTAAGCAACTAATTGAAAATTAAAGGCAAATATTAAGTATCCAGTATGTGCCACGTGATTGGGTCTTATATCTATCCCATCAAATGTTGTTTTTATTCCCTAACTAACAAAAACTAGAAAAACAAAATAAAAAACCTCTATAAAAAAACCATGTCTGATTACAATACAAGGTAGAGGCTAGATTTAAAGAGAAGAGAATAAGAAAATAGCTCCACGATGTAAATTAAAGTAAATAACTCAAAATAAAATCAAGAACAATAATAATACAATTGGCACACATAAGACTTTTAACGTAAAGAAATCTTAAACGGAAGAAAAGATCATGGGACCCAAATCTTTCACAGCCACCAAACAATGGTAATGAGTGCACAATACTAGAGGAATTGAAATACAACGATGTATCAAGTGTAGGGAACACTTGCTTAGCAGTTCGTTCTGAACAAATTTAACCGTTAAATTTGTCGGAGAAGAGCAACAGTTAATTATATTTCACTCTTTTCTTTCTCTCGATGCAACCTTCTTTCTCTTGCTCTTATTTTTTCGTTGTTATAAGGATCAAATTCTATATTTCTCTCATTTTCTTCATGTTTTTGGGCTTTGGCCCACAAAAGAAAGAAATAGGATCACGGACCCAAAAAGATTCCTCTATTGTGCATTCTCCAACAGCTTTTTCTTTCAGGCTTTCTTCACTGGCTGTTTGTGGTAATTTCTGTGTAGGTTCTTCATCAGCAACTTCTTCTCTTGTTGCACAATCTAAATGGGTGCCATACTCGCACTCGTGCCATTAATTCTGATATAACCAATATTATAATTAAATCAGATAAGATTCCATAACAGATGTTACAAAGCAAGATTGCATATATATATATATATATATATATATATATAGAGGGTTAGGATCATTTTACACCAGTGTAAGTTACACTCTCAATCTTGACCATTGATCTCACTTATATCTAAGGACTCTAATTTCTTACTAATGTGAGTCATTGGATACAAGTGGATCAATGCTCAAGATTGAGTGTAAGACTTCAAACTTTTCTATCATGGCATGATTGTCTGCAGTGAACAAAGAAATTTTAAGCTTGAAAATAGGAACTTGTGTCTGCATTAGCAGTAGGACAAGTCAGTTAAAAGACTTTAGTTTTGGGTGACTATTTATTTGTTCTGGATTTCAAGAGGAGTTCAATAATTGTTAGTTGTTTGGTTAACACTGACAATGCAATTGATTCCTCAATTACATTTCAAAGTTCATCTTCGCCTTGTTTGTTTGGTACATTTTTAAATAGTCTTTATTACCTATATCCTAAATACCATTGAATTTATTATGTTGAATTAAAGAATGATGAACAAGAACATTCACCAAAGAAATAAAAGTTTCAAATGAAATATATTTTTGACCTTTATGATTGAGTTAGATTACCTCAAATAAGAAATATGATTTAGTTAAAAGAGAGATAGAAAGTTCTATAATCTTTGAGCTAAAAGCTATATGTAAGTCCTATTTGGAAGATAAAATGGTTAAGCAATCTTACAAGGTCGAAAGGATTTGCACAACCCTTCAACTAGAATTAGTATATACTATTGTATGTGGACCAATTAGCGTTCATGCCAGAATAGATTACGAGTACTTCATTATATGATTTGTTGCTCTGGATTTAGACAGATAAACGTAGTGTGCCATAAGTGTAAAGCTTTTGAAAATTCCAAGAGGTTTAAGTCTGAGGTAGAAAAATATCTAGGTATTCAAATCAAAATACTTTGGTTTGACTGAAGTTTTGAATACTTTTCTCGTACGTTCAGGCTTACCTGATTTAAGAGGGGATAGTTTTCACAACTGTCAACTCTAGGAACGTGTTAGTTGAACAAAGATACAGTATGCAAAAATCAAATATTTCTAGACTTGGTGAAGTCCATGTTTAGTTATTCATCCTTGCTAATGTCATTCTGGTGAGATGCCTAGGATAAGACAATGACATTCTTAACTTGATTCCATCTATGTCTATTACAGAGACACCTAACGAATTATGGAAAGCGTGCAAACCCAGTTCAAAACATATTCAGATTTAGGGTGCTCCAGCACACGTCCTTCAACAACGGTCAAATAAGATGGAATCTTGTACGAAAGTGTGCATATCTTTTGGCTACCCTAAGAGAACCGGGGGTGAGATCTTATTTAGTGCAAAGGACAAGATAATCTAAATGAGCATTCACGTGACTTTCTTAGAGAAGGACTAGATGAAAATTATAAGCTCTTAAGTAATGTTATTCTTGATGAGACTTATCCCAGATCAAGAATTTTCAAAATCTCTAAAAGCATCATCCTCTGTTCCCTTGATTGTTCAAAGAGGGGAAAAATATACCTCTAGGTGAACAAACACGGAAACTATAATTGGAAATTCAATATGATAATATATAAATGATACTAGTGAAAATATTAGTATCACATGTGGAAGAATAATATCAAGGAGTTGTTAAACACATAATATGTGGATGCTCAAGAAATTGAAGATTCACCATTTGACCCAATCGGATCTACCTGTAGATACATAATGTTTAGTGCGGTACATTCGTAGTGGGAGAGAACCTTGTTAACTCTCAAGTTGTCTCTTGTTGAGTGACATTGATCCCATTAGTTATGATAATGCACTAGAAGATGTTGTTGATTCAGTGTGCTTAAGCTATGAACTATGAGATGAAATACTTGTATTTCAACTCCGTTTGGTACCTAGTAAAGGCATCAAGATGGGTAAGATTTACTAGGTGCATGTGGACCTAAAAAGCAAAGAAAGGATAGTGATAAACCCTTAGTTCATCAGGTTTTTAAGCATGAATTAGTATCAATTTGTGTGATTAAAAGGATGGAAAAGAGGTTAATATCCTGGAAAGCCCTCAAATACAAGTTCTGAAAGCTTTGTTGAAAATTTACATTGTCTTGTAGGGAAATGAAGCTCAAAGAAGCAAAAGAGAGAAGGAAGAATGGGAGAATGCCAAGTGTTGAGCATTAAAACGTCCAAACAAAATGTTTTAGCGCACTGATGCATCATGAAGCCAAAAATTGCTGGTGCCGAGCGCTAAAACTTCCTGATCAAACGTTTTAGCGCTCTGTTGTTGGAAAATTTTCTGGTCTTGAGCGCTAAAACTTCCTGATCAAACGTTTTAGCGCTATAATGTGGGAAAAGATTATGGTCTTGAACGCTAAAACGTCCAAGTCAAACGTTTTAGCGTTGGAATCAGTTGAAAGCAGTTGGGCATCTGTCAAACATGGACGCTAAAACGCCCAACAGTGAATGTTTTAGCGCCCATGTCATTTTCTGGTTGTTATTCAGTTGTATTTTGTAACTCTATAAAAGGCAAGGGCCTTCACATTTTCTGACATCCTATCTCAGATCCTCTGATCTGACTCTTCACTTTCTCTGACTTTCCAAATTCTTTAGGATTAGTTCTTGTAATAGTTAGTACAATTTTATGTAACTGTAATTGAAGATTGAAGACTCAACCATCATGACAATGAAGTTTGATCTTTCTTCTTCTCTTGTTTATTCTTTCATTATGTCTGAGTAGAGTCCTTTGTAGTATGATTCAATGGAACTCAAGTGTGAATTTATGAATGGTTAATTGAATACTTTGTTTATCTCTTATGTGATGATATGAAGTTGTCTTTATTAATGCTTTCCATCAAGGAAGTAGTGTAGAACAGATATGTTTACATTATTTCTATAACTGACAATTTCATCATCAGTGTTCTAGTACTCAAGGGATTGATGCTAGGATTCTGATGTAATCTCAAAGATCTTAGTATTTAATGCATGTATTAAGAAGGGAATCACCAAGGGATTGGGGTTTCTGATTAATGTATCAATCAGGATAGTAAGGGTTTACATCTTGATGATAAGAAAAAGGTTGATTAACATCATATGAGAGATAATTCATAGTACGATTGATTCTTTCATAAGTTCATGCTTGAGGGATATTGATGTCTGACTACCTGTTTAAATTATAATTCACATTTCATTTGTTTTATCAAATTTTAATTTAATTCAATTCAATTTCTAGTGACAAGAAATCAATGCAATCAATAACTTTTTGTATGATTCAACTTAAGTATATATAGTTAATCAGTGTTTGTACACAAATCCTCGTGGGAACGATCTTTACTCATCATTTTATTACTTGTGTGACTAGTACACTTGCTAAATCCACAACAAGTTTTTGGCGCCGTTGCCGGGGATTTGTTCTTCAACATTGACAGACACCATTAGTATTTGAGATTGAATCTTTTATTTTTCAGCACTTTATATTTTTGTGTGAATCTTTGTTCAAAATCAATTCTGGTGTATGCGAGGTACTATTGATCCAAATTCTCTGTTGTTTGACCCAGAATTAGAAAGGACAATCAGGAAGAATAGGAAGGCAGCAAGAAGAAGACAGTTACAGGAAAGGGGTGAATCAAGTGTGACAGTTCAAGAAGAAATTATGGCAGAAAATCACAGACCACCACCACCACCACCACAGAGGACACTGGGAGATTACCTGACTCCCACTGTCATCCCACCCATTGGGAGTGTTGTTAGACTTACAGTGGAGCCCAATAATTTCGAATTGAAGCCTGCACTAGTACAGTTGGTGCAGAAGAAACAGTTTGCTGGAACCAGTGCAGAAGATCCATACCTGCATATTGAATTTTTTTTACTGTTGAGTGATACTGTGAAAATCAATGGGGTGACCAGAGATGCTATCTTGTTGAGGTTGTTCACTCATTCACTGAAGGATGATGCCAGGAGATGGTTACAGTCACTACCACAAGGAAGTATCACAACTTGGGATGATCTGCAGACCAAGTTCTTAGCCAGGTTCTTTTCAGCATCCAAGAGGGCAAAATTAAAGGATGAGATCACGGGGTTCAAGCAAAAAGAGTCAGAGTCTATCTATGAGGCTTGGGAGAGGTTCAAGATACTTTTGAGGAAATGTCCACAACACGGTATAGAAGTGTGGAATCAGGCAGCAATTTTCCTTCAAGGGTTGACAACCAACACTAGGACATTGGTGAATGCCACGGCTGGTGGTTCATTGACAACCAAGATCCCTCAGGAGGCCCTTGACATATTTGAGTCCCTAGCATCTCAGGAATTTGACAATGCTCCAGTGAGTGACAGAAGAACGAGAATTATGAAACTTGATGGCTATGATACTTTGTTAGCCAAGAATGATCAGATGATGCAAATGCAGAAACAATAACAACAACAACTGGATTCTCTCACTAAGCAGCTATCTTCTCAGAAGGTTGCTTCTGTGGACACTAATTCTGTGTGTGCCATTTGTGGGATGAGCCATGTTACAGATGATTGTAATTATGAGGGATCGGTTGAACAAGCAGAAGTGAATGGGGTATTGTATGATCAGAGGAACCACAACAACCAGGGGCAAAATGTGTATGTTCCACCATGGAAGAATAAAAATCAACACCCAGGGTTCAGTTACAGTTCCAATCATCAGTTGAATCCTCCACTGCATCCTCCTTCAACACACTCATCACAACAAGGTGATACCTCTGCATGGGAGAAAGTTTTTTCCCAGTTATCTAAGACTACTCAAGATTATATTCAGGGGTCAAATTCTTTCAGAGAGAAAACTTCTGCCTTCATGCAAGAGACAAAAATAGCATTCAGGAACCAGGAAGCATCTATCCGGAATTTGGAGACATAAATTGGGCAGTTGTCTAGACAGATATCTGAGAGGCCACAAGGAAAGTTCCCTGGTGATACCATGGTGAATCCAAAGGAGCATTGCAAGTCCATAATTACAAGAAGTGGGCTTGTGCTTCAACCGGTTAAGAAGAAAGTGGAAGAAAATAAAGATGAGGAGGAAGTTGTCGTTGAAGATGTTGTTGTTGAAAAAGAAGAAGAAGAAAAAGTTGAGAAAGATAAGAAAGAAGATGAGGTAGTCGTTGAAAATAATTCTTCACCCAAGAAGTTGATGAAGTGGGAGAAGAAGAAAATGGCTGATAAGCAGGACCAACCAATTAATTTGTCTCTATATGCCAAAGTTCCTTATCCTCAACGGTTGAAGCAGGAAATTTAGAAGCAGCAATATGCAAGGTTTCTGGATATTTTCAAGAAGTTGCAGATCAACATTCCATTTGCTGAAGCTTTGGAGAACATGCCACACTATGCAAAATTCATGAAGGATCTTCTGTCTAAGAAGAGGAAGTTGAATGATGGTGAGACTGTGGCATTAACAGAGGAGTGTAGTGCCCTGATTCAGAAGAAGCTTCCTCCAAAGTTAAAAGATCCAGGAAGTTTCAACATCCCTATTGCCATTGGAGATGTGGAAGTAGGAAAAACACTTTGTGATTTGGGGGCCAACATAAATTTGATGCCATTGTCTGTCTGTAGAGCTTTGGGGATTAACAAGTTGAAAGATACCAATGTTATTCTGCATCTAGCAGATAGATCCATCAAGAGACCAGAAGGGGTGGTAAAAGATGTTCTGGTCAAGGTGGATAAATTCATCTTTCCTGTGGACTTTGTGATACTTGATATGGAAGAGGAGGATACAGAAAGTCCTCTACTTTTAGGGAGGCCATTCTTAGCAACTGCAAGATCCCTGATTGATGTTGAACAAGGGAAATTAATGCTAAAAGTGAATGAAGAAACCGTAACCATTGATGTGTTTGAAGCCATTAAACATCCTGTTGATGTGGAGGATTGTTTCAGGATTGATATCATATAGGAGGTTGTGGAAGAAGTGATAGGAGAATAAGACTCTTCACTTGAGGAAGACAAATTTAAGGAAGAGTCAAGTGGGGAATATTATCAGGAGGAACCGGTAGTTGAAGAGCTTGAAAAGAAGGTAGATGACATTCCTAAGGGAGCACCTAAGGTGGAGCTTAAAAAACTACATTCAAATCTTAAGTATGTGTTCCTTGGAGATGATCAAACTTACCCAGCCATTATCAATGCATTGTTGTCTGAAAGGGAGGAAGTGAAGTTGATTGAGGTGCTCAAAAAGAACAAGACAGCCATGGGCTGGTCATTTTCAGATCTTAAGGGTATCAACCCTTCCTTCTGCACTTATAAGATATTGATGGAAGAGGAAGTCAAACCAGTGAGGCAACCACATAGAAGACTCAATCCCACTATGAAGGAGGTAGTGAGGAAGGAGGTGGTGAAGTTGCTTGATTCTGGGATGATTTATCCTATTTCAGACAGTGCTTGGGTGAGTTCAGTTCAGACAGTGTGTAATAGCCCGTTACGTACCAGTATTGTTAACATTGATCATGATATTAAGCGCAGTTACAACCTCAGCAATTCATTTATAAAAATGTGAGTAAACTTTTTCCGTTTATTACGCGAACGTTTAAAACAATAAAAACGTAATAAACTCAAGCTGTGATTATAACTGTAAACTCTTGCGGAATCACTACTTCAAACTAGTTATCTAATATGGGTTAACATTCTTAAGACACTAAGGGGTTCCCATAAACCCGCTTAGCCCGAAACCCATCCTATACATGTCTAAAAACCAATAACCTTCACTCTTTATCTTTACCCAAAGTGTTTAATAACTCATCAATGTTTCCTCATTTTTAATTATGTTATAGGTCTCTTCATTAGTTCCGTGTGGGTTCAAATCGCGCTCCAATCGGAGCTCTGTAGCTCGAGTTATGCCAATTTCACTAACTTATGTTTGTGTAGAAAATGGGTTGCGCGCTTAAGCGCGCAGAGCGCGCTCAAGCGCCCTCCACGAACCAGTTTTTCGCACGGCAGGGAGCTTAAGCGCCCACAGGCAGAAACAAATGGGATTTTTAGGCCACTAAGGGCGCTTAAGCCCCCAACTTGGGTGCTTAAGCCCCCCGCGGCAGAGGGTTTTTCCCACTCACAGGTGCATCAGCGCTTAAGCCCCCTGAGCGAGCTTAAGCCTCAATTTGCAGGCTTAAACCCCCTTCACTGGGCAAAATACTATCTCTTTATTTTTCATGTATCTTTCTTGGTATATTGTCCATAACTTGAGTTATACTAATCAAATTGACACAAACTTGGTCTTGTTGGAAAGGTAAGATGAAGGCCTACAACTTCCCAGAAGGCCAAGGGGTCCAATTCTATTATTTAGGGGCTGGAATTCTAACAACAACCTAAGCATATTTTAGAAATTTCGGCCGAACCTCCTTTGTATTTCCAATATTTTCCCATTTGAAAAAGGTTTTATGACCTCAAAATGTATCTAATAAGTAATGGGTGGCACACACAAGGACCAATAATGCCTTGGGGCTCTTACAACCTATCTCAGTTTATAGTAATTACACAATTAACATTATATTGCTTCTTTAACTAATACTTGGCGTATTTCAATCATCAAGTCCATTCGCATGCATATTCAAATCATACACTTAATCATAATCCTAATATAGGTCTAATGCCCTTTCATCATATCAATGCATTAATATTATACAAGGTTCAAATGTACTAATCCACCATTTTCTCAATTTACATTACACGACTCCAAAATGCCTCAAACACATATACGTGGCCATGGACAAGTCCCATGCTCACAAAATACATCATAAGCAAAAGACATATGTATATACATCAATTTCAAAAGACTTAAATATGGTCATGAAATACAAAGCATGGAAATATGTCAAAACCTAAGTTCAAATACTAACACTACGCTATGTGCATCAAATGGAATCCTTCAATATGTCATGCCCTCCAAATGCACCTTGTGCTCAACAGCTCCATGCTCAATCTAACCTGAAATGATGTCCCCAAACACGGGGTGAGATATACAAATATATCTCAGTAAACCAAGGGTACTAGAGGATCACTCCACCCCATGGCTCACTCTATGTGCAACAATAACATCATACAAATCACAACAACTGGGCACAAATCCAAGAACATCCACATCAGGATTCCGTTCAAGGACCCCATCATATAACTCCCAGGAATCTTCCTGGTGCCTCTCCCATGGATGAGACGAACCCCATGGCAAAACCCAACTGGAACTCCTCATGAGCCCTATCCAGCGGAAGTCCCACGTTTGGATCATCCCGGTACCGTCCCAGAGTCGGTTCCACGACAAAACTCGACCGGAATTCCCAAAGGATATCTCCAGCGGAAGTCCAAACCAACACACATCTACTGGCCAGAGATCACAAACAATGCACACAAACAGTAATGATGCATGAACATACATTTTCCACACCACATCATACAACACAAAATCCAACCACAACCTTCCACTAGGTGTGGTGGAGCACACAAGGGACTAAACCCTAGTTCCAAGGGTTTACCTCAACTCCGAAGCCAATGCTCCACAACGTAAGCTCCAAGCTTAATCCGCTTCTATAGCGTCCTTGCAAGTAACCTATAATGATCAAACAACATGATCATCAACACAATTTCAGGGCAACCAATTCACTTTCAATATACAATATCCAAAACCCATCCACTTAGGGTAAATGGCTAATCACACTTATTTTTCCTTAATCTTCATTATAGGTCAAGTTCTCACATACACATATATATTCAATGCTCTTCCATCCAAATCCACACATCACACCAACCTACCATTCATTTAAAACCAATCACAATCATACATCACCATTTATGTCACTTTTACATCATCAACCATTTATGATCACCATAGGTCGAATTCTTCAAGCTCGGGTCCCAAAGGATTTTCAACTCATTCCAACACTTCTACACATCCTATAATCATACAATTACTTCATACAATTGCTCCATAACTCAATTACACAATCCTATCAAAAATCCAAAATCACAATTTCATGGCATCATTCAAATTTCCTAAGTTATGAATTTATTTTCACCAATAATTTTTATTGCATTTCTAACTCAATTACATCATTCTAAGACATAATCATCTAATACACATTTTTCATTTCAGCTCTCTAACAACACAAATAATCCAATTTCACTCTAGGGTACAATTCATAAATCTCATGAATCAATCAATGGAAAGTGTTAAAACTTACTCAATAGGTCGGTCTAGGGCTCCTCCACATCATACTAAACCATTGTAGCATCCAACAACTCCATGAACACAAATCTACACAAAAGGGGCGTGACCTTTAGTGGAGTTTTTCTCAAAATATATGGAGATTCATGGCTTAAGACTACTACCAATGTGTTTGGATGGTGATTTACAACAAGTTTGATGACAAACTTTACTTGATTCGGTGAGATATTGATGGAGTTACAAAATATGAAAAATTTCAAGGTCCATGGCTATGGAGGAAGAAGCATCCGCGGGAGAGAAGAAGAGAAAGGAGAGAGAGTGTCATGCAATTGTGACTTTTAAGTCACTTAAACCATAGATGGGTCCCACATGCGATTTAACTTTAATCAATCACCTAATTTAAACCACAAATTCATAACCTACGTATTTTTCTCGTTCATGTCATATTTTTGTTTCCTAAAAATACTGACAATATTTTTGCGCTTATCGGTACAATTATATCGCAGTATTTTACACCGGAAAAATCACTATTCACCAAAATTTTCGAAACTTGCCCATCCACTCGATTTTTCATTCTGAATCCATTTCCGGCATTATTTTTACCATTTGAGGTCTTCTACTCAATTTTTCGTGTCTCGGGTTACGTGTTTGGCAAATGACCATTTTGCCTTTCTTATGCAATTTGACCCCAAACTCAGGATTTTCACTAACCCTACTCTTTTTATCAACATTCTCACATATAGTTTTATATTTAGAAATACGAGGTGTTATACAGTGCCTAAGAAAGGAGGGATGACTGTTGTGAGGAATGAGAACAATGAATTAATTCCTACAAGAACAGTCACTGGTTGGAGAATGTGCATTGACTACCGGAGACTCAACAAAGCAACAAGGAATGACCATTTCCCTATTCCATTCCTAGATCAAATGTTGGAAAGATTGACAGGACATGCTTTCTACTGTTTTCTAGATGGATACTCCGACTACAATCAGATAGCTGTGGCTCCAGAAGATCAGGAGAAAACTGCATTCACTTGCCCATATGGAATCTTTGCATACCGGAGGATGCCTTTTGGCCTATGTAATGCACCAGCAACTTTTCAAAGGTGCATGCTTTCCATATTCTCTGACATGGTAGAAAGACGTATTGAAATTTTTATGGATGATTTTTCTGTATTTGGTCCTGCTTTCATGCATGTCTAGAAAATTTAGATAGTGTTTTACAAAGATGCCAAGATTGTAATCTTGTTTTGAACTGGGAGAAATGTCACTTCATGGTGACAAAGGGTATTATTTTGGGACACAAGGTGTCCAACAGAGGGATTGAAGTGGATAAAGCCAAAATCTCTATTATTGAGAAACTACCCCCTCCCATTAATGTTAAAGGTGTGAGAAGTTTTCTAGGTCATGCAGGGTTTTATCGACTTTTTATAAAAGACTTTTCCAAAATTGCAAAACCTTTATGCAAGTTGTTAGGGAAGGATCAAGAGTTTGTGTTTACTGATGACTGCTTGCATGCATTTAATATCTTGAAAGAAAAGTTAATCACTGCACCAATAATCATGGCACCTGATTTTTCATTACCATTTGAATTGATGTGTGATGCCAGTGATTATGCTGTGGGGGTTGTGCTAGGCTAAAGGAAAGACAAATTATTGCATGTCATTTACTATGCCAGTAAAATTCTTAACGAGGCACACAAAAATTATGCTACTACAGAAAAAGAGTTATTGGCAATTGTGTATGCATTTGACAAATTCAGGTCATATCTGCCAGGGTCAAAGGTTATTGTTTACACTGACCATGCAGCTTTGAAGTATTTGTTAACAAAGCATGATGCTAAGCCCAGGTTACTCCGATGGATGTTACTTATGCAAGAGTTTGAAGTGGAAATCAAAGACAAAAAGGGAGTTGAAAACTTGGTGGCTGATCACTTATCCAGGATCACAGAGATAAATCTACAAGAGGGCCTGGAAGTGGTGATTAAGGAAGAGTTTCCTGATGAGAAAATACTGGCCATAAGCACAAAGTTTGTGCAGGATCAAGTTTTAACAATTAACACTCCACCGTGGTTTGCTGATTTTGCCAATTACAAAGCTGCTGGAGCCATGCCAAAGGATTTCACTTGGCAACAGAGGAAGAAATTTCTGCATGTTGTGAGGAGATACATTTAAGATGAACCATACATTTTCTATAGATGTTTAGATAGGGTAATCCGAAGATGCATTCCAGAGGAGGAACACAAAAATGTCCTATGGCATTGTCATGGTTTAGCCTATGGTGGACACTTTGCAGGAGAAAGAACAGTAGCAAAAGTTTTGATGAGTGGTTTCTATTGGCCCACATTTTACAAGGATGCCAGAAACTATGTGGAAGCATGTGACAACTGTCAGCGGCTGGTAATATCTCCAGGAGACATGAGATGCCTTTGAACAATATACTGGAGGTGAAAATTTTTGATGTTTGGGGTAAGGATTTCATGGGACCTTTTCCCTCTTCCTACTCAAACAAGTATATCCTGGTGGCAGTTGATTATGTGTCAAAATGGGTTGAAGCCATAGCTAAACAAACTAATGACCCTCGGGTTGTGATTGCATTTCTGAAAAAGAACATCTTTGTGAGATTTGGAGTCCCAAGAGCAATAATTAGTGATGGGGGAACACATTTTGATAACAGATTGGTTGAGGCTCTCCTTGCCAAATATGGAGTCAGGCATAAGATAAGCACTCCGTACCACCCACAGACTTGTGGTCAGGTTGAGATTTCTAACAGGGAACTTAAACGTATACTGGAAAAGACTGTTGGAAGTGCTAGGACTCAATGGTCCAAGAAACTTGATGATGCCTTATGGGCATATCGGACAACATTCAAGACTCATATTGGAACGTCTCCATTTCAGTTGTTGTTTGGGAAAGCATGTCATTTTCCTGTGGGATTGGAGCATAGAGCATTGTGGGCTGTTAAGTTTTTAAACTTTGATTCAAAAGCAGCAGGTGAGAAAAGGCTACTGCAATTGGATGAACTAGATGAATTTCGTCTTTCTGCATATGAGAGTGCAAGCCTATACAAGGAAAAGACAAGGCTATGGCATGACAGGAAGATCACACCCAGGGATTTCAAGGTGGTGATCAAGTTCTGCTATTCAACTCCAGGTTGAAATTGTTTCCAGGAAAGTTAGAGTCCAGATGGTCTGGACCATTTGTGGTTAAGGACATGAAGTGTTATGGAGCGGTGGAAATTTGTTCTTGGGATTCTGACCAAAGTTTTACTGTCAACGGTCAGAGATTGAAATTATACATTGGAAGTGCAGTGGACAGGCAACTTATTACAGTTTCTCTGTTGGAGGTAAGCTAGATAAGTGCTGGGTGCTAAAACTTCCCTGATGTACGTTTTAGCGGTCTAGAGTTGCATCACAATGCAAAACTCTGGCCCAAAGCGCTAAAATGTTCTGATTGACCATTTTAGCGTTCCCCAATGCATCCGAATGCAAGCATTCTGGCCCAGAGCGCTAAAACGTTATTCTTTACCGTTTTAGCGCGATGCTGCACACTACCGTGTGCACTTTTTTCTGGTCCTGGGCGCTAGAGTGATTAGTTTCAACGTTTTAGCGCGCTCTCACTTATTTGATTTACACGGTTATATCCTCTCATTCTCTCACACTCAATCTCACTTTTCCCTCACTCACACATAAACCCATTCACTCATAATCAAGTTCCAATTCTCTCTTCCTCTCCTCTGCGTTCCTATTACATCATCATCAGCAAGGTACGCCATACTCTCTTTCTCCCGTACTCATTGTATCCTAGGTTCTCAATTGCTATTGTCATTTCCATAGAATCATAGGTTTTACACGTTTTTGACTCTAGGTTATGTGTTGCATCATGAATTTATGTAATAATATGTGCATGGTGTTTGTGCAATTCTGTTTTGGTTCAATTTTTGGGGTGCAAAGGGTTTTCCATATTCGATTACCCAAGTTAAAATTTCACACACACACAAGGTGTTTGAAAAAATGCCTGACCCAGAAAAGTCAGGGCGCTAAAACGCTGGTCACTCCACGTTTTAGCGCTCAACTATTTTACAACACGCATAAGGCCAAGACGCTAAAACGCTCAGTGTGAACGTTTTAGCGCCCAGGCCCTGCTGCATGGATAAGTTAGGCTGCTAGTCTGGTTTTGAGGGGGGTGTTTACTGCATATTTTTGGATCTAAATTCACTACTTCTTCCAATTCAAATTTGGGAATTGGATCCATGAACTCTCACTTATTTTGAATGGTATACTGAATTATTCTTCCATTTGCAGGATCATGTCTACCCCACCTCCAAAGAAAACTGGAAACAAGAGGTCCAGGGTGACCAAGGCAGCTGAGCCTACATCACCTCCACTACCTTTGACACACGATTATGGAAAAGTGCTGCTCACGAGGTCAGATTCAATACCAAGACCTCTTCTAGGCCCTTTGTTCGGGAGAGGAAATTTTTCCTGGACAAGGATGAGTACCCAGAATTCCAATCCCAGCTGATTAAGAGGGAATGGGAAACCTTTGGCAGCATGCTAGACAATAGCAGCCAAGCTATTTGTCGGAAATTCTATGCCAATGCCTACAATGGGGATGAAGGTGGCAAGCGACACTATGTCAGTTGGGTTAGGGGGAAGAAGGTGAAGTATGATGCTCATACCATCCAGAAACTTTAAAGATCACTAATTGTGACTACATCCTGAAACAACATTGTCAGCTCAAGAGAACTTGGGAAGGGATTTACATTCCCCCAAGGAAAAGCAGCCTTGATTTTGAAACTTGGACCAAACTGGGAGCAGCTGAGCCTATTTTGCAAACCATTGCCAAGCCTAATGAAAAATGGCAAATGATGAAGGATGAGGTGAACCCCAAGTTGCTGTGGTTAAGGCAATTGAATGGCCAAGCTAGGATGTGGTTCCATTTTGTGGTCTCCAACGTCATGCCTTCCTCTAACCAGGAAGAAGTGATTCTGATGAGAGCTATGTTGATCCACACTATCATGACAGGGAAGAAAGTGGAGCTTCCCATCATTCTGCAGGATAGTATCTATGATATGGCTCATTCTGATAGCAGTTCTGCTGCTTTGGGTAACAGTTCCTTGATCCAACATCTATGTTAGAGAGCTGGAGTTGATATTACTGATAATGGGGCGCAGATTAAGTTGCACCCTGCAATTGTTGCCAAGCTAATCAGGGGCCAGCTTCGGATAGGAGGAGGAGCAGTCACCGGGTTGACACCGGGAAGGAAGAACATGACTGAGGCAGAGTCTGCGTCTGAACGGCAGAAAAGATCAGGGGAGCAGTGGCTAGTTAACACTGAGGTTCGTCTGGGGTATTTACGCTGCTGTCTTAAGTTCATGCAGACAAGCCAGAAATCATTTCAGACCCGGATGATCAAGATGCTGACAGCCCTTTGTGAGGCTCAGGGAGTAGAGCCAGCTGTATTTCAGGCTGAGGATTATCCTTATCAGAGGAGGAGGACGCATTTGAGGCTGCTGTTACAGCTTTCTTTGTGGAGCGTGCTGATGAGGAAGAGGCTGAGATGGCTGCCATGGGTGCTGGTGCTTCAGCCGCTGCGGCTCAGACTACTGAGGGAGAGACTGCTGATGCCACTACTGATGCCCAGACTGCTGCTAATCAGACTGCTACTGATCAGACTATTGGAGATGATTCTGCTATGGATGAGGACCATGTTGCTGATGATGAGTACACACCTCTACCTACTGCTGATCCAGGATCAGATCCACTCACTTCAGCTGAGGAGGATTCAGAGTCTCACATAGACTCCTGATCTTATTACGTTTCTGTTTATTTTGTTTTATTTTGGTTTACATTGGTTTAGTTTTGTTGTTAGTTTTCTTTTGTAATTTGGTTAAGTACATTGAGATATTCACTGTTTTTGCATTATGCACGTTACGATAGTACTGATGCTATTGGTTTATATATGAGTGTGTTTCAGTGATCAATTGCTATTTTAGATTTAAATTAGTTGTTGGGGACAACAACGTTTAAATCTGGAAATTGGGGTGTGATTGAATGATGAACCCTTAGTTCCTCATGGTTTTTAGCAGGAATTAGGATCAAATTGTGTGATTAAATGATGAAAAACAAGGTTAATGTCCTAAGATGTCCTCAATTACAAGTTCAAGAGCTTTATTGGAAATTTGTATGATTCTTGTAGGAAAAGCAAGCTTGAAAGGCAACTGGAGAAGGAAGAAGATTCTGGAGCTCAAGAGGAGAAAAATTGCCTAAGTGTTGAGCGTTAAAACGTCCACACTGAGCATTTTAGAGCCCTGCTACAGGAAGAGGCCAAAACTTGCTGGTGATGAGCGCTAAAACGCCCACACAGAGCGTTTTAGCGCGCTGCTGCACTTAGAAGATGGAAAATTGCTGGTCTTGGGCGCTAAAACGGCCTGCAATAAGCGTTTTAGCGCCCTGAAGTGGAAAAAGAACTCTGGTCTCCACCGCTAAAACTTCCAAATCAAGAGTTTTAGCGTTGGAGTCAGTTAAAGTCAGTTGAGCATCCACCAAGTTTGGACGCTAAAACGGTCATTCCTTAACGTTTTAGCATTTTTGTCAGTTAAAAGCAGTTGAGCATACGTAAAGCATGGACGCTAAAACGGTCACTTATAGACGTTTTAGCGCCCACATCAGTTTTCTGTTTTTAATTGTAACACTATAAAAGGCAAAGCCTTCACACTTAGTAAAAGATCTGGAATTTTCTCTCTCTCTCTTAAACTTTAGTCTGACTTCTCTCTAAATTCTCTTAGTGTTTTAGTTTTTGTATTAGGATTTCTTTGTAATAGTTTGGAGATTGAAGACTTTCAACATGGAAATGAAGTTTGATTCTTCTTTTCTTGTCTATTCCTTAGTCATGTCTGAGTAGAGTCTTTGTAGTCTGAATGCAATAGAACTCCATGATAATATTATGTTGATCTGATTAATATGATGAAGTATTTTTCATGTGTTGATTTGAGATTTTCTGATATAATTATTTCTATCAAGGAAGTAGTGTAGAACAGGGATGTTTATATGACTTCTGTATCTGATAATCTCAACATCAGAATTCTAGTACTCAAGGGATTGATGCTAGAGTTCTGATGTAATCTTAAGACTTTAGTATTTCATGCATGTATTAAGAAAGAGATCACCAAGGGATTGGGGTTTCTGATTAATGTATCTATCAGGGTAGTAAGGGATTACATCTTGATGATAAGTAAAAGGTTGATTAACATCACATGGAAAAGAATTCATCATATGATCAGTTTTTACATGGGTTATTATGGAGGAAAGTTGTTTTCTGACTACTTGTTCTTTTATTAATTGTTAATCCATATTTATTTTGTGTCAAATTACTTACAATCAATTTTCTGGTGACAAATTATTCATGACTTTTACAAATTCTTATCTGATTCAAATTAGTTTTCTATGGTTTATTGGTGCTTGAACACAATTCCTCGTGGGAACGATCTTTACTCATCATTTTATTACTTGTACGACTAGTGCACTTGCTAAACGTCCAACAAGTTTTTGGCGCCGTTGCCGGGGAATTTGTTTTTCAACACTAACTGATACCATAGAATTCTAAGATTGAATCCTTTTATTTTCAGTATTTTAGTTTATTTTAAGTTTCTGGTCAATTTTGATTCTGGTATATGCGAGGTACACTTGATCCGAATTTGTTGTTGTATGATCCAGAATTAGAAAGGACATTGAGGAAGCACAAAAGGGCAGCCAGGCAAAGGAGACAGTTACAAGAAATTGGTGAATCCAGTACGGTTAATCAGGAAGAGATAATGGCAGAAAATCACAGACCACCACCACCACCACCACAAAGGACACTGGGAGAGTACATGACTCCTGCAGTGATTCCTCCAATTGGGAGTGTTGTGCGTCCAACAGTGGAGCCCAACAACTTTGAATTGAAGCTTGCTTTGATACATTTGGTGCAGAAGGATCAGTTTGCTGGAACCAGTGCAGAGGACCCTTACTTGCACATAGAGAACTTTCTGTTGTTGAGGGATACTGTGAAGATAAATGGTGTCACAAGAGATGCAATTCTGTTGAGACTATTCACTCATTCACTGACGGATGATGCAAGGAGATGGCTGCAATCATTGCCACAAGGAAGTATAATAACTTGGGATGATCTGCAAACCAAGTTCTTGCAGAGGTTTTTCTCAGCATCCAAGAGGGCCAAGTTGAATGATGAGATTACAAGCTTTAAGCAGAAAGAGTCATAATCCATTTATGAGGCTTGGGAGAGATTCAAGACTTTGTTTAGGAAATGTCCACAGCATGGAATTGAGGCATGGCAACAAGCAGCAATCTTCCTGCAAGGAATGACCACTAACACTAGAACCTTGGTGCATGCCACTGCTGGTGGATCATTGACTACCAAGACTCCTCAAGAAGCCTTGGATATCTTTGAGTCATTGGCATCTCAGGAATTTGATAATGCCCCAGTGGCTGACAGAAGGACAAGAATCATCAGGTTGGATGGGTATGATGCTCTGTTGGCAAGGAATGATCAGCTGATGCAGACACAGAGACAACAGCAGCAACAATTGGATACCCTTATTAGGCAACTCTCTTCACAAAAGGTAGCTTCTGTGGAAACCAAGAGTGTATGTGCTATCTGTGGCAAAGGCCATGTGACAGAGGAGTGTGATTATGGGGGATCACCAGAACAAGCAGAGGTGAATGGAGTGTGGTATGATCAGAATAATCAAAGGAACTACAACAATCAGGGAAGGAATGTTTATGTGCCACCATGGAAGAACAAGAATCAACACCCAGGATTCAGCTATAGTTCCAACCATCAATTGAACCCACCATTACATCCTCCACCACCACATATGAAGGAGCAGTCAAGTTATCCTGCTGCATGGGAGAAAACGTTTGCTCAGTTATCTAAGACAACTCAGGATTATATCCAGGGGTCTAATTCATTCAGGGAAGAGACAACTGCATTCATGCAGGAGACCAGAACTTCTTTCAGAAATCAGGAAGCATCAATCAGAAATTTGGAGACCCAGATTGGTCAATTATCAAGACAGATATCAGAGAGACCACAAGGGAAATTTCCAGGTGATACATTAGTGAATCCTAAGGAGCACTGTAAAGCAATTATGACAAGAAGTGGGTTGGTACTTCAACCAGTGAAAAAGAATGTGGAAAATAAAAAGAATGAATAAGAGGTTGTGGTTGAAGATGTAGTCTCTGATGATGAAGTAGAGAAGATGGGAAATGAGAAAAGTGAGAAGGAAGTAGTTGTTAGAGATGTTATAGTTGGAATTGAGAAAGAAGAGGAAGGGAAGGACAATAAGAATGAAGGAGAGGTAGAAGTTGGTAAAAATGCTTCCCCATAAAAGATGATGAAGTGGGAAAAGAAGAAGATGGCTGACAAGAAAGAACAGCCAGTTATTTTATCTCCCTATGCTAGAGTTCTCTACCCTCAAAGGTTGAAGCAAGAGATTCAGAAACAACACTATGCAAGATTTCTGGATATCTTCAAAAATTTACAAATTAACATACCATTTTCTGAAGCACTGAAAAATATGCCTCACTATGCAAAGTTCATGAAGGATCTTCTTACTAAGAAGAGGAAATTAACTGATGGTGAGACAGTGGCCCTAACAGCAGAGTGTAGTGACCTAATCCAGAAGAAGCTTCCAACAAAAAGTCCTGGAAGCTTCAGTATCTCTATTGCTATAGGAGATGTGGAGGTGGGAAAGGCATTGTGCGATTTGGGAGCCAGTATAAACTTGATGCCGTTGACTGTATGTAGAGCTTTGGGAATCAACACTATGAAGGAGACCAATCTTATTCTGCATCTTGCAGATAGATCTATCAAGAGGCCTGAAGGTGTGGTTGAAGATGTCTTGGTCAAGGTAGACAAGTTTATTTTTCCAGTGGATTTTGTGATTCTTGACATGGAGGAAGAGGATACAGAAAGTCCTCTATTGTTAGGAAGACCCTTTTTAGCAACTGCAAGATCTTTGATAGATGTTGAACAAGGAAAGTTGTTGCTAAGGGTGGATGAGGAAACAGTCACAATTGATGTATTTGAAACTATCAAGCACCCTGTTGATGTGGGGGATTGTTTTAGATTGGATGTGATACATGAGGTTGTGGAAGAAGTGAATAAAGAAGAAGAATTCCCAGTTGAGGAAGAAAGATCAAAAGAAGAGACAGGTACAGAAGATTACCAAGAAGAGCCAGAAGTGGAAGAGCTTGAGAAGAAGATTGATGACATTCCAAAAGGAGCACGTAAGGTAGAGCTTAAAGAATTACCTTCAAATCTGAAGTATGTGTTCCTTGGGGATGATCAAACATATCCAGTAATCATCAATGCAATGTTATCTGAGAGTGAGGAAGTGAAGTTGATTAAGGTACTCAAGAAGAATAAAATGGCTATTGGATGGCAGTTTTCAGATCTTAAGGGTATTAATCCTTCCTTTTGCACCCACAAAATATTGATGGAAGAGGAAATCAAACCAGTAAGGCAACCACAGAGGAGACTCAACCCCACTATGAAGGAGGTAGTGAGGAAGGAGGTTGTAAAGCTACTTGATGCTGGGAAGATTTACCCTATTTCAGACAGTGCTTGGGTGAGTCCTGTGAAAACAGTACCCAAGAAAGGGGGGATGACTGTGGTGAAAAATGAGAATAATGAACTGATTCCCACAAGGACAATCACTGGCTGGAGAATGTGCATTGATTACCGGAGGCTGAATAAGGCAACCAGGAAGGATCATTTTCCACTTCCTTTCTTGGATCAGATGCTAGAGAGGTTGGCAGGACATGCTTTCTATTGTTTCTTGGATGGTTATTCAGGGTACAATCAGATAGCTGTGGCACCAGAGGATCAGGAGAAGACTGCTTTTACATGTCCATATGGAATATTCGCATACCGGAGGATGCCTTTCGGCTTATGCAATGCTCCTGCCACTTTTCAAAGGTGCATGCTTTCCATTTTTTCTGATATGATAGAAGAATGCATAGAAATTTTTATGGATGATTTTTCTGTATTTGGTTCTAATTTTGATGTATGTCTAGGGAATTTAGATTTTGTATTAAAAAGATGTCAAGACTGTAATTTGGTTTTGAACTGGGAGAAATGTCACTTCATGGTGACTGAAGGAATCGTTCTTGGACACAAGGGCTGCGCATGACAACCATTCTAATTCCTAGCATTGTTTCTGAAAAAAATGATTTTTTTCTATTTCTGTGCTTAGGAAGAGTTCTGAGAATTAGAATTGCGTTTGTTAACATATTTTATTTTTATTTCGAGAATCAGAATTACGTTTGTTAACACAATCTTTTTTTTCATTCTGAGAATTAAAATTTCATTGAATACTGGGTTGCTATATTACAAGAAATTGCAGGTTTGGAATTGTTTACCAAAAACAGTATAGCCATCACCTGAAAGGATTGTGAAAACTCCGGTCATAGGAATGACATGAGAAGAAGAATAAAGTGAAAACTCCAATTTCTCTCTCTCTCTCTGAGGATTTCTGGAACTGAAGGGGATGCCTTGATGAAATGATGAAGCTCCCTATTTATAGAGAACCATACCGCCTCCGTTCTGGTTTCTTGAACTTTCCAGCCGCCATTCAACGTTTCTTGAGTTTTCCGGTGAACGCATCCAATTCTGAGTTCTTGAGCTTTCGGTACTGGAAGCTCCTCCAACGTTCGTTCTTTCCGCGTTTGGAAGAATGCTCCAGAACTTCTCCGTCCAATTTGCAGTTTAATTGAATATAAAATTCATTTGTAAACTTTCAATGAATGAATAGTATGATAATAATAATAAAATAAACAATGCTTTGTCGATATTTAAGAAGAAAAGTCTAACAAGATGCAAGGTTCAAAGCAGCACGTGGTTCTGCCTGACACAATATAACATATAACCTTGGGTGAGAGTGAGAGAGAAAATCGATTCTCTTTTTGTGCCCAGAATTAGAAAAGCAGAATTTTTTTGATTCTTTTTTTTGTTCCCCAGCATAAAAAAAAACCGGTTCATCCCGGGAAAAAAAAAATAAACTGATTTTATCAAACGCAATTCTCATCCATTTTTGTTCCCGGGAACAGAAATTAAAAAAAAACTCATTCCGGGAAGGTTGTCATGCACACCCAAGGTGTCTAGAACAGGAATAGAAGTGGATAAGGCAAAAAATTCTGTGATAGAGAAACTTCCTCCACCTGTTAATGTTAAGGGTGTGAGGAGTTTTCTTGGTCATGCAGGATTTTATAGGCGGTTTATAAAAGATTTTTCAAAAATTCCCAAGCCCTTATGTAAGTTATTGGTCAAGGACCAAGAGTTCCTGTTTGATGATGAATGTCTGCATGCATTCCATGTTTTAAAAGAAAAGTTGACCACTGCACCTATCATGATGGCACCTGATTGTTCATTACCATTTGAATTAATGTGTGATGCTAGTGATTACGTTGTAGGAG